>NC_080427.1:18962714-19140214 GCF_029873635.1 Malania oleifera | reverse complement strand
ATGATTCAAAACTACACAAGGAATGAAAAAAAATGGAAAGCCAAAAAAACTCCACACCCTGCACCATGCATTAATCAACTCCAACATCCCTGCATAAGAAAGAGTTTTCCCAGGCCAAGAACTAATGAGATTGTCAATTTCAGCAATCAGAGGGGAGAAATGAGCAGAATTTAACCTTGAGGAAGCCAAAGGAATTCCTAGATATCGAAAGGGAAAAGAGCCTTCTGGGAAACTAGTCAGATTTTTGACGCTATCAAGATCATAACCATTGATGCCAGTTGAGTACAAACTAGACTTTGCAGGGCTTGCTTTCAAACCAAAGCATTTAAAGAACTCCTCCAAACAATCCATCAACTTCTTAACTGACATAAAGTCACCTCTAGAAAGAAGAATGAGATCATCTGCAAAAGCCAGATGCGTAATTTTCAAATCCTTGCATCTAGGACGAATATACCCTTACTTGACTCTAGTTGTGGCGGATGTGGTCAATTACTTCAGACAACCTAAGCGACCAAAAGGTTCCCGGTCATAAGAGGAATTAAAAAAAGGGAAAGGAAATAGGTAGGCAAACAAAACAAAATTTCAACTTAGCAATTAGGATCCCACGAAGGGTAGAAACCAATGATTGATTAAATTGTTACCAAAGAATGTATTTTATGATAAGAATTTTATATTTACTATGCCAATGATTGATTGAATTGTTATCAAAGAATGTATTTTATTGATAAGAATTTTATATTTACTATGTCTATTTTAGACTTGAACATAGGATATTTATGAAACTGTAACAAGTATTTTGAAATTACGTTTATACACGTTATTTTTATGAGTATATTGACGATAGAATGTTGGATATTTTAATTTCAAACCTTAAAATTTAATTTGTATCAATCTAGATAGCATGTAGCATAAAACTATATGTAGAACTCATTCTTATTTCACATGAATTTCAAATCTTAAGATTGAAATCCATATTGTTGAATGCAGCATAAAAGTTTGTTATTAACACATGAATTAACTCACTACAAATACAATTAAACATATGTTCAAGGCAAATTCAAAGCTTACTTAATCATTTCTTTCAATGTTTGAATTTTTTCTTACTATTTTTTCTTATTTGTATGTCTTTGTTTTAACTAGCATATTGGGCCTAGTGCTACTATTGAAGTTATCATTATCTTAGAGATTTTTGCAAGAAGGGTTAACTACATGATTTTGGAACTTTGTGAACCTATGTATGATTGTATTGGTATTTAACAATTTAACATTTTAAATTAGTTTAGTTGTGCAAAATATAATTTTCATAATTTTTAAAGAATTAATATAAAAATACTTTTTTTACTAATTTTTCAACATTTTTATTAGAAATCTAGAAAAAAAAAAGAATGTTCTCCAGATTTTCTATATGAATGTTGGAAAATTGAGAAACAAGATGACATTTTGGTAATTTTTTAAAAATTAAAAATAAAATATAAAAAGTATTTTCTTCAAATGTCTTGTTCCGATGAATGTGTGTGATGTTCAAAGTTTCTTGGGTCTGCTTGGGTATTATCGCCGGTTCGTTGGGGGCTTTTCTAAACTGTCAGGCCCTCTAACGCAGCTTACGAGGACGAATAATAGATTCGAGTGGACTAGGGAGTGTGAACAGAGTTTTTAGGAGTTAAAACAACATTTAATCACTGCTCCAGTATTGACTATTCCTTCTGGGGATGATGGTTATGTGATTTATAGTGACGCATCCTAGAAGGGACTTGAGTGTGTTTTGATGCAACAGGGAAAGGTTATCATTTATGCTTTTCGCCAACTCAAGGAGTACGAGAAAAAATACCCTACGCATGACTTGGAGCTAGTAGCTGTTGTTTTCGCATTAAAGATTTGGCAGCACTACCTATATGGTGAAAGGTGCGAGATCTTTATGGATCATAAGAGCCTTAAATACTTCTTCACCTAGAAGGAGTTGAATATGAGGCAACACAGACGACTTGAACTAATTAAAGACTACAACTGCATCGTTAGTTACCACCTAGGAAAAGCTAATATGGTAGCTGATGCTTTGAGTCAGAAGTTAGTGGATGCGTCGATTTCAGTAGTTGTTATTTAGCATCAGATCATAATGGATCTAGAGAGGCTGGGAGTGGAGTTGGTGGACAAGGATTCATGGGCATTCATTGCCAGTATAGTTATTCAACCAACTTTGTAGGAGAGAATCAAAGCCGCTCAGAAGGAAGACGCAGAGCTGGTAGAGGTTATGGAAGGGGTTCAAGATGGTTTAAGGCTAGATTTCAATATCTCAGATGACAGGGTATTGAGATTCCACACCACGATTTGCGTACCGAATGATGCCTAGATTAAGAGGGTCATTCTAGAGGAAGAACATTGTTCACTCTACATAGTACATCCAGGGAGTACAAAGATGTATAGAGATTTGAGGGAATCTTTCTGGTGGTCTAACATGAAAAGAGAGATCACCCGTTTCATAGAGTAGTGCCTGACATGTTAGTAGGTGAAGGCCAAGCAGCAGAGGCCAATGGGACCATTGCAACCACTCCTCATTCCTAAATGGAAGTGGGAACACATTTCCATGGATTTTTTCACGGGATTACCATCAGAACTTCACAGACAGAATGCAATTTGGGTAGTGGTTAACCGATTGACGAAAACAACCCATTTTATCCTAATTGAAAGTCAGTTATTACATGGATGGGCTAGCAGAACTATATGTGCAGGAGATTGTACAACTCCACAGCATCCTAGTTACTATCGTTTACTTCTCGTTTCTAGAAGGGATGCCTTGGGATTGCAGCTCATATTCAGTACCTCGTTTCACCCATAGACGGATGGACAATCCGAGAGGACTATTTAGAATTTAGAGGATATGCCGTGGGCGTGTGTATTAGATTTTGGGGATAGTTGGATTCAGTATCCACCGCTCGTGGAGTTTGCGTATAATAACAGTTAGCAGGCTAGTATAGAGATGGCACCCATATGAGGCTTTGTATGGTTACCAGTGCTGATCTCTGTTGTACTGGGATGAGGTAGGCGAGCGACAAATTTTGGGACTGGAACTGATTCAGTAACCTCTACAAAGGTTGAGCTAATTAGGGAGAAGATCAAAGCAGCACAAAGTCAGCAGAAGAGTTATGCAAATACTCATCGATGGAAACTAGAGTTTGAGGTAGGAGATATGATATTCCTGAAGATCGCCTCAATGACAGGGGTGATGAGGTTTGGGAAGAAGGGGAAGCTAAGCCTTTAGTATATTGGGCCATATGAGATCTTGGAAAGGATAGGTCCAATTGCTTATCAAGTGGTGTTACCCTCAGCACTATCCAGAGTTTATGACGTGTTTCACGTATCAGTTCTGAGGAAGTACGTGCCAGACACTTCGCATGTGCTAAGTTATGAACCTCTAGAGATCAGAGATGCACTAGCATACGAGGAAGTATTGGTTTAGATTCTGGATCAGAAGGTACAAAAACTATGCACTAAGAAGATACCATTAGTGAAAGTACTATGGCGTAACCACGCAGTGGAGGATGCTTTATGGGAGTTATAGTCGAGGATACGTCAGAAGTGTCCTCAATTATTCAGAGATGCTTAGAGCTAGACAGGTAAACATAATGGTAAGTAAGTGATTTGTATGTATGTATGTATGTATGTATGTGTGTATAGTAGACTAGGGTGTTCAGGTTAAAGTATGTATGGTCTTTGGGAGAGTTTTGTATATGTATTGTAATCTCACAAAGCATTATGCTGTAACCATGGAATTCCTCAACCATAAGTGAGGGTATGTAATAAACTTGGGCCGGAGCTACTATGTGGGTGGCTGCCGACTCTTCGGTAGAGTTGAGTCGTAAGGTTAGAGTATGCTTATTAATGGTTAGCAAATTTTGAGGACAAAATTTTTATGAGGGAAGATTGCAGGAACCCAAACCCAAAAAATAAAATAAAATGAATATAAAAGGGAGAAATAAAGAAAAATAAAAGAAAAATAAGGAATTTGGAAAGTGGGGACCCGAATCGGTGATGATTTATTGAACTGGAAGAAAAATCGGCCATGATTTTGGGTCACCCGGGCTAGTCAACCACAAAACTAGCGACAGTTTTGTGGATACAGGGGAAACTGGTGTCGATTTTCCTCTGGGCTTGCTCACCTATAAATAGGTTTGAGCTCATTTTTTTTGAGAATTTCAAAAAACTCACTCTTCTCTCTCCTAGGGTTGTGAAACATTTTCACCAAAAAGTATTTCCGAGCTCATCTTTACTTCTTGGTTGTCTCTGTCATCCATTGTCTAGGAAATACACGTGTTTTCACTAGTTGGAACTTCTAGGGTTCTACCGTTTCAAGCCGTCTGGGTTTGTTTTTTCGTAAAAAGGTAAGGGGATTTGTTTACATCAGCTATTTTGGAAATCTAAACTAGTAGAACTGTAGTTTATGTTTATTTGTGTGATATAACTGCTTATTTGGATAATTTTACCAAGTAGAATTGCTGGTTTTTTGATTTTACGATTTTGATAAAAACTAGGGTTTTGGGTATGGTCTCCAATCTTCTTAAAACTCATTTATTTGTATTAAACATAAAGTAGGGGATGCTTGAAACCTTTGTTTTCAATTTAAATGATATTTTACAAAATATTTACTATACTAATGCATTTTAACTAAATGAGTGTGGCATGTGATGTAAAATGAAAATACATTGAACTTAAAAGATATAAGCATGGAATATGGGAATTGGAGCTCCAAATTGTTGTCAGGAAATGTAGAAATGAAATGTCAGTTAAATACCGTGAGATGTATGTACAAGGGTTAAACTGAGAGCTGTGTGTGTCAGTTTTTACCAATGAATGAATGAATTGTGAAAAGTACTGGAACTGCTTAAAGGTTTTATGAATGAAAACAGGTTATTGTGCTTTCATTATAAATTGTATATATGATATATGAACTGTCATGTCCCGAACTCAGAAATGGGACCCAGGGGTAAAAACGTAACATAACCTATCCTTGTATCCAATAAAACATCGAAAGACACAGTACAAAGGATGAGGGACCGACCCCATGGGGTTCCCAGGCACCCTATACACATCCAAACACAACAGAATATACATAGTGGAAAAATGTCTTTCTATACAAGCATGGTACCATACCAGAGTCTATACAAGAGCAAAAACAAGGCTCTATCATACAACGTACAACCAGGTGCCCAACATGTCTCAAAACGGCAACCCACAAAACACAAGTCCTAACACTTACCCAAGCGCTACCCGTAGTATACCGGCCACTACGCTGCCGACGCAAGGACGCTAGTTTTGGTTACTTGAAGGACCTGAAAAATATGTACGTACAACAGGGGTGAGACACCTCTTAGTAAGGAAGAATGTAGGTTATATCGGTGTGTGGCATTTGAGTGTTATCATGATGCAACATACACGCAGTTAAATGCAATTCCAGTACTAATTTCATAATAGTGCATACACGCACACACACATGATCAGCAATCTTGGTGTCGTCACACCCTTTGGCCTGAAGTTGGCCCGCGACATACGGCGTTGGCCCATAGCCAACCCGTGAACACGGCGCCACCGGCACATGGCTAGTCCCAGACTCCTATAGCATCGTGCCAACGCTAACTGGTGAATCCACACCCTTCAGTGATCAGCCGGGATAGGCTCACGCCCTCGGATATAAAGCCGAACACTTTGCCAACCTATGGCCAGCGATTTCATACGCCCTCAGATATTGAACCAGACACTCTCAGTACCTAGAACAAATTCGGAACCACGTTCCTACTCGCATTTCAACCAAACACAATATAAACATGCATGCTCATATAACCAAACAAACCACACCTATTTGGTAATCTAAAATCATGGTTTTCCAAACTTATACAGTTTAAAACAAGTTAAGGCATGACCATCCCTATAACACAGTATAAATTAACATATACATTTTGTTTTCAACAAAACCAGGGATGCAACCTGTTGCCCCCTTTTTACAAAATTGTAATAATGAAAAACCCATAGTTTTCCCCAAATGAGTAGCCAAAACATACGCAGGACCGTGGACTATAGTTCCACCGAGTCCAATTTCAAACATAACCAATATAAACACAATTTCCCTTACCTTTCCCCCAATTGGCAAATCCTGAACTCTAAGGCTCCTAAACAGCGAACCAAGTTCCAAAACCTAAAAATCCCAGTACAGAAAGTACTCACAACATTATTCTCTACAAAACTACTAGATCAGAATTGAAAATCGAGCCTTACCTAATTTTATGCCAAAACTTGAAAATGGCCGAACGGAAAATCCGATCCGTAGAACTTGTAGAGAGTCCTTCCATGATCCTCGTGGTAACTTCGAATCATCAAATCAGATGATGAACGACAAAGAAATCTAGAGAGATGGAGAGTAGTAAGAGTTTCTAGAGAGATAGAGAGAGAAAATGAGATTTCTTAGCTGAGAAGTAATGAAAATATCTATTTATAGCCCTTTGACCCGGCCACTTCTTGTCGACGAATTACGTCCTCGTCGATGAGACCTTATAGTCTTCTCGTCGACGAGACCATGACCTCGTCGACGAGCCTGGGATTTCCAATTTTTTGAAATCCCTTGGCTTCTCCTCGTTGACGAGCCCTTAAATTCGTCACACTTCACAATACCTCTGGGCTTCTCCTCGCCGACGAACACTTGGTCCTCGTCGACGAGAAATGTGAGGACTTCGTTGATGAAGCCTTTTTAATTACTTTTTTAACCCTCTCTTATTTAATTAAACCCTTATTTCATAGTTCGGGTTCTTACAATCTCCCCTCCTTACAAAAATTTTGTCCTCGAAATTTGCAATCTCTCATTCATGAACTCATTCATACAACTGAATACATACACGCAACTCTAGAAAGAAACTGGCGACTACTACAACGTAGCCTCATCATAACACATACATACATACATATCCTCACTTATGGTGGAGGAATACCGTGGTTATATACACGTCATGTCATAGGAGTTCACAAGCACACACAGTCCCAAGACAAACCACCTATCCCAACCCAAAGCAGGATGATGTACACGTACTTAAAACAACTGTGGATACTTTTGGCGTATTTCCGTTTCATGTTCCCAAGAAGCTTCCTCAACCTCGTGGTTTCGCCAGAATACCTTCATTAACGATATTGTTTTAGTACAAAGCTTCTGAACTTTACAGTCCAGAACCTGAATAGGTATCTCTTCATATGCTAAAGTATCCCCAATTTCCAAATCATTATAACTGATAACATGTGATGGATCCAGCACGTATCTCCTCAACATGGACATGTGAAACACATTATGGACCCTCGAGAGTGTTGGGGGTATGCAATCCTGTAGGCTACAGGACCCACTCGCTCAAGAATCTCGAATGGTCTGATGTACCTTGGGCTCAACTTGCCCTTCTTCCAAAATCTCATCACCCTTTTCATCGGAGTGATATGCAGAAATACCTTACCCCCCACCTCGAACTCTAACTCACGGCGGCCAACATTTGTGTAACTCTTTTGTCGACTCCGAGCTGATTTAATCCTCTCTCAGATCAAACCCACCTTCTCAGACGCCTACTACACAAGTTCAGGTCCTAACACCTGACGTTCACTAACCTCATCCCAACACAAAGGAGATCGACACCTCCGACCATACAAAGCCTCGAACGGTGCCATCCTGATACTAGCCTGGAAGTTGTTATTATAAGCAAACTCTACTAGTGACATAAACTTTGTCCAGCTACCACCAAAGTCTAACACACAAGCTCGCAACATATCTTCCAAGATCTGTATCGTCCTTTCCGACTATCCATCAGTCTAGGGGTGAAACGTTGTACTGAAAGTAAGCTTCGTCTCTAACGCTTCCTGCAGGCTCGTCCGGAATCAAGAAGTAAACCTCGATTCTCGACATGACATAATGGACACCGGTACTCCGTGCATTCGAACTATCTCCTGCACGTACAGGTCTGCTAGCCTACTCAAAGGGTAGCCAACCTTCATCGATATGAAATGAGCAGATTTCGTTAACCTATCTACGATCACCCAGATAGCATTCTTCCCGTGAAGTGCTGGTGGCAATCCGGTCACAAAGTCCATGGAAATATGCTCCCATTTCCACACCGGATTAGGTAAAGGCTGCAACAGCCCCGCCGGCCTCTAATGTTCAGCTTTCACTTGCTGACACATCAGATATTGCTCCACGAACTGAGCGATCTGCCTCTTTATACCAAACCACCAGAAGGTTTCATACAAGTCATGATACATCTTCGTACTACCAGGATGTACCGTATATAATAAACGATGCGCTTCCTCCAGATCGTCATTCTGATCTCATCATTGTTCAGAACACATAGCCTGGTCCCAAACCTTTATACACCTCCTTCAGAGATGTTAAACTTTATAGCCAGTTCCTGTTGTACCTTTTCCATAACCTCTGCCAACTCTGCATCGCTAGCCTACGCGGCCTTTATATGCTCAAACAAAGTCGGCTAGACCACCAAACTAGTAAGGTAAGCCTGATGATCACCACGCACCAACTCTATACCTGAGCTCTCTAGATCCTGTATGATGTGATGCTGAGCTATAACTGCAGATATAGCCGTAGGTTCCAACTTCCGACTCAATGCATCAGCCACTATATTAGCTTTTCCTGGGTGATAACTTATGGTGCAATCGTAGTCTTTGATCAACTCAAGCTACTGTTTCTACCTCATAATTAACTCCTTCTGCATGAAGAAATACCTGAGACTTTTGTGGTCAGTAAAGATCTCGCATTGCATACCATACAAGTAGTGTCCCTAGATCTTCAGTGCATATACAATAGCAGCTAGCTCCAGATCATACGTAGGGTAATTCTTCTCGTATTCTTTTAGTTGTCGAGAAGCCTACGTTACTACCTTACCCTATTGCATAAGAACACATCTCAGACCTTTCAGAGATGTGCCGCTATAAACCACAAACCTGCCATCCCTCGAAGGAATGGTCAAAACCGGAGCAATAACCAGCCGGTGCTTCAACTCCTGAAAGCACTGCTCGCAATCACTGGTCCATTCAAACTGCACTCCCTTTCTGGTTAATCAAGTCAGAGGCCCAGACAATTTAGAGAAACCTTCCACCAACTGACGATAGTAACCCACCAATTCTAGAAGACTTCAAACCTTCTGCACATTCTTCGGCCTCACCCAGTCGACCACAGCTTCGATCTTGCTAGGATCAACTAAGATACCATCACCAGTCACAACATGGCCTAAGAACGCCACCTGATCTAACCAGAATTTACACTTCTTCAGTTTAGCATATAACTTCTTTTCTCTCAGAATCTATAATACTAACCTTAGATGATTATAGTGCTCTTCCGAACTCCTTGAGTATACCAGAATATCATCAATGAGTACCACCATGAATCGGTCCACCTACTCATGGAAAACCTTGTTCATAAGATCCATAAATACTATCAGAGCATTCGTCAACCCAAAAGGCATGACTAAGAACTCGTAGTGGCCATATCTGGTTCAAAAAGCCGTCTTTACAACATCCTCATATCTAACCCTCATCTGATGATATCCTGACCGCAAGTCAATCTTCGAAAAGACCCGCGTCTCCTGCAACTGGTCAAAGAGATCATCTATATGAGGTAAAGGATAGCAATTCTTCACAGTTACCTAATTAATCTCACGGTAATCAATGCACATCCGCATCGACCCGTCCTTCTTCTTCACATACAATACTGGAGCTCCCAGGGCAAAACACTAGGTCGAATGAATCCCATGTCCAGTAATTCCTACAACTGCTCCTTCAACTCTCGAAATTCTAATGGACTAATCCAGTACGGAGCTTTAGAGATCAGCGCCTTACTAGGTAGCAATTCTATCGCAAAATCCACCTCACGATCTGGAGGTAAACCAGGTAAATCATCTGAAAACACATACGGGAACTTGCTAACTACCCGAATGTCCTCGAGTCTCAACTTATCCCGCGGTGGTTCCTTCACACAAGTTAGGTACCCCTGACACTCATCCAAAAGTAACCTCCTTGCCTGTACTGCTGATAAAATCCGTGGCATCAAATGCACACATGATCCTATAAACTTGTACACCTGCTCCCCAGGAGGTCTGAACACTACTACCTTCCTACGATAGTCGATTACAGCATAATTGGAGAACAACCAATCCATCCTCACAATGACATTGTACCCTGACATGTTGTATACTACAAGATTTGATGGTAGCAATTTCCCCTGAATTACCACTGGGAAGTCTTCCAACATCTTCCTACAGAGTGATATACTCCCAGATGGTGTAGTAACAAATAACACCTCGTTAATGACTTGGGTCTCAACCCCACACCGTCCAACAAAACTCACAGATATAAATGAATGAGTTGCACCCGAATCAAACAAAACAGAAACTTTATTCGAAAGCAATAATAAGGTACCCATCACTACATTCCCCGTATGCTCAGCATCCCCTGGAGTAAGAGAGTATACTCTGGCCAGAGCTGTATTTGCCTGAACAGTTCCTCGAGGTATCTGATTGCTCCCTCGGTTCACATTGGACGTAGGCATGTCTCGCTTCGGTGAGTTACAATCACGAAACATGTGACTTGACTAGCGACAACTCTAGCAGTTACCCCCAAATGACCGACACTCACCCTCGTGCCATCTGTGGCATCCGGTACAACGACCACTAGTCTGGCTCCCCTAAGAACCCTAGTTCTCAGTATTTTGAAGGTAACCAGAGCCCTTGTTCCTTTTCTTCCATGATCCTTGACGAGATCCTGACTAAGAACCAGAAGGTACTGTCCTCTTCCTTGATTTTTGGTCCACCTCATCCTCTCGGATACCAGTCTCAATCACCATGGCTTTATCCACCAAAATCGAGAACTCGCGGATCTAAAGCATACCCACCAATCTGCGGATATCCTTCCTCAGGCCTCAGGCCCTTCTCATACTCGATCGAGATCAAACACGGTGCAAACCAGGATAGCTCTATATACTGAGCCACATACCCCTACACCATCATACTTCCCTAAGTCAGAGCAAAAAAATCATCCGCCTTCGCATCACGTACTGAAGCCGAGAAGTATCTGTCAAAGAACACCTCCTTGAAATGGCCCCACGACATCTCCTCAGGACCACCCCTCTATTTCTCCAATAGATTCACTACAGTCCATCATCAACCCGCCTCCCCAGATAGCTGGAATGTAGTATAGAGGACTCGCTGCCTATCCATGCAGTGCAGGACATCTAAGATCCTCTTAGTCTTTTCCACCCAGTCCTCCACTGTTGTTGGGTCATGTCCCCCAGAGAACGTCGGAGGATGCATGCATGTGAACCTCTCAATGGTGCATCCCACAACAATAGAAGAGCGTTCACGTCTCCTCACACTCTGCCCGATCTCTCGCAAAACCTGCCTCATGAAACCTCAAGGCACAGATGGAGACTCATCACTCGCAGTCTCCTCGAAGCCACTTCCCAAGTCATTATCCTTGGGCTTGATTTTGAAACACAATAGGAATCTATCAGTATCCCTACAACACATATAGTTAACACAATTATCTATCCTCAATTATATTAACTACTCCCTGCTAGGTCTAGGTCTGTCCTACCACACCGACATGAAAGTCATCAATGGTCTGCCATGCTTTTACTAGAATCATCATTACAGGAAAAACATGGAATACCACTGAAAAATCCCGGTCTAGCAACAGAACGAACCTCAACCAACACTACCCACATCCAACATCCTATACTCTGGTATGCACTCATAGCTAAGCCTAACCAAGTGCATAAGGCCTAAAAACTTGGTTAGCTCTGATACCAAGCTGCCACGCCCCAAACCCAGAAATGGGACCCAGGGGTGAAAATGTAACCTAACTCGTCCCTCTATCCAATAAAACATCCAAAGATACAAAGGATAAGGGATCGACGCCGAGGGGTTCCCAGACATCCTATACACATCCAAACACAACAGAATATATGTAGTGAAAAAAGGTCTTTCTATATAAGCACGGTACCATATTAGAATCTATATAAGAGCAGAAACAAGGCTCTATCATACAACGTACACTCGGGTGCCCAACATGTCTCAAAACGGAAACCCACAAAACACAAGTTCTGGCACTTACCCAAGTGCTACTCACAGTATAGTGGCCACTACGCTCTCAACACAAGGACGCTAGTTCCGGTTACTCGAAGGACCTGAAAAATATGCACGTACAATGGGGGCGAGACACCTTTCAGTAAGGAAGAATGCAGGTTATATCGGTGTGTGACATTTGAGTGTTATCATAATGCAACATATATGCAGTTAAATACAGTTCTAGTACTAATTTCACAACAGTGCATACACGCACACACACATGATCAGCAATCCCGGTGTCGTCACACCCTTTGGCCCAAAGTTGGCCCATGACATATGGCATTGGCCCATAGCCAACCCGCAAACACGGCGCCACCGAAACATCACTTGTCCCAGACTCCTATGGCATCGTACTAACGCTAACTAGTGGATCCACACCCTTCGGTGATCAATCGGGATAGGCTCACGCCCTCGGATATAGAGTCGAACACTCTACCAATCTATGGTCAGTGATTTCATATGCCCTCGGATATAGAGCCGGACACTCTTATTACATGGAACAAATTTAGAACCACATTCCTACTCGCATTTCAACCAAACACAATATAAACATGCATGCTCATTTAACCAAACAAACCACACCCATTTGGTAATCTAAAATCATGGTTTTCCAAACATATACAGTTTAAAACAAGTCATGGCCCAACCATCCCTATAACATAGTATAAATCAACATATACATTTGGTTTTCAACAAAACCAGGGATGCAGCTCATTGCCCCCTTTTCCCAAAACTGTAATAATGAAAAACCCATAGTTTTCCCCATTAGATCCCTCAAAATGAGTAGCCAAAACACACACAGGACCGTGGACCACACTTCCACTGAGTCCGATTTCAAGAATAACTGATATAAACATATATCCCCTTACCTTTCCCCCAGATGGCAAATCTTGAACTCTAAGGCTCCTAAACAGCGAACCGAGTTCCAAAACCTACAAATTCTAGTATAGAAAGTACTAACAACACTGTTCTTTACAAAACTACCAAATTATAATTGAAAACCGAGCCTTACCTTGATTTTATGCCAAAACCCAAAAATTGCCGAACCAAAAATCTGATCTATAGAACTTGTAGAGAATCCTTCCAAGATCCTCGTGGTAACTTTGGATCATCAAATCAGATGATGAACGACGAAGAAATATAGAGAGATGGAGAGTAGGAAGAGTTTCTAGAGAGATAGAGAGAGAAAAATGAGATTTTTTTGCTAAGAAGTAATGAAAATATCTATTTATAGCCCTTTGACCTGGCCACTTCTCGTTGACGAATTGTGTCCTCGTCAATGAGGCCTTATAGTCTTCTCATTGATGAGACCATGACCTCATCGATGAGCCTAGGATTTTTGGTTTTCCAAAATCCCTCGGCTTCTCCTCGTCGACGAGCCCTAAAATTCATTGCACTTCACAATACCTCTCAGCTTCTCCTCGTCGACAAACACTTGCTCCTCGTCGACAAGAAATGTGAGGCCTTCGTAGACGAACTCTGACTTCGTTGACGAAACCTGTTTAATTACCTTTTTACACCTCTATTATTTAATTAAACCCCTATTTCATGGTTCGGGTTCTTACATGAACCGCTTGAGAAAGCTTGTTACCAGGAAAGCACAGTATTATTGCTAGCATGAGAGATATAGTGCAACCAGAAGTTAGTCTTGAGTGTGGGTATCTAAATAGTCGACTTGGTATGAAGGGCCACTAGTTGACTTATGGACCAGGTTGGTGTAGGCCAAGTCGGACTGGAGAGAGTAGCGTGACTAGCCTGGTGCCCCTAGGTCTAGACTAGAACATTATAAACGCACAACCCATGCCATGGGGGCAGTAAATGGTGTAGTTATGATGTTTCAAAGCCGAGATGAGTTCATTATGCATATACATGATTTAAAAATAAAATGGGCAAAGTTACAACTTTGAATACCGAGCTGAGGGATCGTATAGTGTATAGGCTTGTATTACCCCTACCTAGGGGACTCTCACTTGTAATGAGTAGAATTATCTTACGCTAGAATTATTATATATATATATATATATATATATATATATATATATATATGTCTCCTATATTATAGGTTTGTGAATGATTTAAATGTGTAATGCCAATTAAAAACTATACTCATGCCACGTAATTTTTTATCTGGTAATAAATAAATAGATCATATGCTTGAGAAAGTAAATACTGGTGCTAAAAATGGGTTATGAATATCTCTAAGTTGTTATTTTACTAAATATAAATTTATAACTAAATATGGGAAAAATAGAGATAATCAACCCTACCGTCTTTGGCTGGTTTTAAAACAAGCCTATGGTTTGAAATAACAATTTATTTACTAGTGAAAATGTTCAGAAAGTACAATACTATACTTTAAAAATATCATATTTAAATTTACATGGTTGGTTTCGGAAGTTGACTAATTGAACCCTAGACTTGGGAACCCTAGAAAAGCCATAACTGTATATAAACACCATTTTAACATTCCATTCGGTTAAAACTCATATACATAGCTGACATAATATATTATCCCCTTACCTATTTTCCAGAAGATGCCCCAACAGGCCGAAACCCTAGCTTTTGGGAGTGGGGCTCGAAATGCCCGAATTAATAATTCACTTCGCTAGATACGTAGAGAACTGCTCCTAGACCTTAATGTTAACTTCCAATCATTGAGTCTGGCGACGATCGACAAGAACATCGAGGAGAGAGAGTTCGGTTCGTGGTTCTAGAGAGAGAGAGAGAGATATATATATATATATATATTTATTTTTCTAAAATATCAAACCTTGCTTCACCTTTAAGTCTTTGACCCGGTCACATTCGTCGACAAAATGGAGTCTTCGTCGACAAACCGCAAAAGGACATTCGTCGACGACCACCTGACTTTGTCGATGAACCTGAAGCTTGAATTTATTCCAAACTCTCGGGATCTCTTTGTTGATGAGGACTTGAACTTCATCGATGATCCCTAGAAGGACGCTCGTCGATGAAAACTAGGATTCATCGACGAGGCCATGCTGCCCCTTTTTCCTTAATTCTCCATCTCTCTCTTTTATTAATTTATTCCTTTATCTCCTGGTTCAAGTTACTACAATCTCCCCCCCTTATAAAAATTTTTTCCTCGAAATTTTATAACTGTTTTCTATCACATCATATGAACTATCACTGCCGACTCTAGGAAGAGTCGGTGGCCACCCACATAGCTACGTCGTCCCAAATTTATTACCTATCCTCACTTATGGCAGAGGAACACCGTAGTTACACATAATGTCTCAGGAGATTACAATATCCAAACAAGACATTCCCGAAGACAAAACATATGCTATATCATAACTAAACCTACTCTAACCATTATATATGCATAAAAACCACTTACCTGCTGATCTACTTCCCTGACTAGCTTTGAGCGTCTTTGAAAAGATGAGGACACTTATGACGTATCTCTGACTCTAAGTCCCATGAAGCTTCCTCCACCACGTGATTACACCACAACACCTTTATTAATGGAATCCTCTTTGTACGTAGATCTTGCTCTCTATGATCAAGGATCTAAACTGATATATCCTCATATGCTAATGTGTCCCCAAGCACCAATGACTCGTAATTGATGACATGCGAAGGATCTTGAACATACCTCCTAAGCATGGACACGTGGAACACGTCGTGAATCCTAGATAATGCGAGAGGTAATGCTATCCTATACACCACCAAATCGACTCTCTCCAGAATTTTGAACGGTTCGATGTACCTAGGGCTTAGCTTGCCCTTTCTACCAAACCTTATCACTCCTTTCATTGGAACAATCCTAAAAAGTATAGCACCACTTACCTCAAACTCTAGCACCCGTCGACATGTATCTGCGTAGCTCTTCTGCCAACTCTGAGCTACTTTAATCCGTTCCCTGATGAGCTTCACCTTCTCTGAGATCCGCTGGACCAGCTCTGGCCCCAAAATCCGTCACTCACCAACCTCATCCCAGTACAATAGAGATTGATACCTTCGACCATATAGTGCCTCATAAGATATCTTGTTTATGAGAACACATTTGAAGGCTCATTTGATATCTTATATACTTAATATGTCCTTTATAAAAATATGCTTGATTTTCTTGAGGCTTTAGGACATAAAACCTGTTTTGATAAAATCAGGACTAAGTATGTAGATATCTATAATACAAATACTGCTTAACATTTGTCCCTTTTGAAAACATATTTGAATTTAGGATTCTTTTGACAAACTCTTTGTTTTAATTTTGAAAACTATGAAAATTGAGTTTGTGACTTAAGTGAGATCGTATAAATTTATGTGTCCTAGTATGCATGCATTTGCTCAACTCTTACTCAGAAATCATGTAAGAAATAAAACCGCAAGAGTTACAAAATAAACTACCTCAAACACACACCCATTACATAAAATTCTACAGTAAACTTCCTTTGATTGTGCTTGAATCCTTTCTGAGTGAGTGTCCTTTTGATCTTTCCTACTTGACGTGTACTCGGTCCAATCTTTGCACTCGATCCAGTACTTCATGTATTTGTCACTGGGACCTGTACTAAACCTGATCTGTAAAGATAAGAAACACTAAAAATAACATATAAGTTAATATCATCAAAATACTTTAAACCATGATTATGTAGCACCCAAGGCTAACACATACCACTCCATCCAACATTATATAGGGTAATTGTTATTGCACACCAATGGTAAGGATGAATAATTCCTTAACAAAAGTGGCATTAATAACATAATTTGATGTTGCTTTCCGCTCCATCAACTCGTCTCCATTGGTTTTTGTTTGAGACAATCTATAAATATCATCTTGTAGCTTCATGTGTCCTTTTTCCTCATTGTCTCGTCATAATTGTTGCTCCCATTATAATTATACATCACTTTTGACACGTACATGATAAAACGAAATTTAGTATGACATGACTAATTTGAAAATGATGTAAATCATATTTATTTACACAGCCATGCATTTTGAACCTAATTAAATAGTTGAAGAGTGAATCTATTAAAGTTTCATGAGAAGATTATTATTAAAAAGAAATAGAATAGAGTTTATTGATCCTCAAGTAATTTTTGGAGAGCGAAAGAATTAAATGGAAGGAAAACAGTTACTTAATGCTACAATCAAAAGAAGAAATTACTAGAGAAGCAATATGTTATCATAGAAGAAAGTAATAAAAAACAATCCATTAATTTGGACAAGCATTGACCAAATATATATAATCAGTGTGTGAAAACTACCTAAAAGAAAATTTTCACACCCTACATTGATTCATAATCTTAAAATTAACAATCTACATCGCGGATGACACTACAACAAGAGTTCTTCTAGTTCCTCAGCACCTGTCATCTCTGCTCATGTCATTTAGTAACTCTTCGAGTTCTTCGGGCCGACAAGGGATAGCAAGAGCTCCCTTCTGAGTGAATCCATATTCTTCCTTAGCTTGTTCTAGCAGACTCAAGAATGCCGGATTAGTCAGGCATCCCAGTTCAATGACAAATCTCTTTCGTTCTTCACCCTTCACAGCGAAAACCGCAAAATGTCCTTCTTTCACATCGTCCGGCACCTCTGTCGCCACTACTTCGGGTTCTTCTTCATGTTCAACATAATTGAGATTCACCATTTTGAAGAATGAGAAACCTCTACGCAGCTTTTCAATGAAAAGCTTAAGAGTTGTCAGCCCTCTCTTTCTTTTTGTGCCCTTCCTGGTAGTCCTAGACATGTGAAGTCAGGTTAAGAGTGCTTCTCAATTTTTGTTTTTGGATTGCTGCATATACTTGTTGGGAAGCCTGTGGGGAAATTTATATCGAGTAATATTGAGTAATGAGAGAGATTTGATGGGGGTGGGGGGGGGGGGGGGGGGGGGCGCATGGCACAGATGAAATTTCTGAGATGGTGCGCATGCATGGGGGGCCATGGCATATGGCTAGCTGTATGGATGTTGTATAATTTAATGCAACAGCTAAGTACTGGGTTTTTTCTCACGTGCTTTCCTTACATGATGTGGTCTTAAAACAGGGCATAAGGTTCGGTACAGCACCTATGTATGGTTCCTATCCTCGAGGCCTTCTCCTTTTTATTCCGCTGTAGTACTGAAGTGATCTTCTTCATTAGATTGTTAGTGAAAAAGCAACAGTGAGAAGGGTTATATAAAACATTCACCGCTGGAATATTTAGCTGTACTTAAATTACATTAAGTAGCACTTAAAGTTGTGGATTCTTTGTGGATGCTTTGTCCTACTGCACAAGAAATTATGAAGCAGTCATGATTCATATACTAGAGCTTATAATTAAACTATTTTTGATTTTCTTTTCGAAACAAATAAAAAGATCTATGAATTATCATCGTTTTATTGAATTAGTTTATAGATAACATAATAGATTCGATTTATCTACAAGTTTTTTCTACAACACTTTATTTTGTGAATTCTCATGATTAAATAGACCATTTACAATAAACATACGGCGAGTTGGCTCAAGTAATCAGCCATGGATAGAATGCTAGGCTTTTGGTCATAGGAGGTTTTGCATTCAATTTTACACGAATGTCGATTCTTGTCTTGACGAGGGGATTGTGGAGCTGATGACCTCCTCTTTTGGTTTGGTGCCACCTAGAGAAGTCTAAGGAACTCGTTTGAGTGATAAAAAGAATTAATGATATATGTCAAGAATCGATCTTATTTATGAGAATGAGATGCTTCTTTTATTTGGCAAGTTATGTTATTTGATGAGAATAGTTTATTGGATTCTCAAAAAATGTGATATTATCATCATGCAAGTTATTTTTTTGAGGAATCTTAAAATGATCCTACACACTAATGTCAACAAGATATAAAAATTTGTAAGTAATTTATGAACATCATGATTGCCGAAGAAGATGGAGCATATTTTCAGGAAACTAGATGAACACGAGCTTTCCAAGTTGACTAATCAAGGTTTCCTTTAACGGTGTTGGCTTGAAGTTGAGGACACATTCATTAATGCTTTCAATCGTCTCCTTGCATTTTTTAAGCATCAGGCAAAGTGGTACACATGTGACAGCCAGTTGGGGGCGTGTGAACATTTTCACTTTCCCTTTGAGAAGCAAGACTCAATTTGTTTTTTCATTGGCTGCATGTGAACGCAAGCTATAGGAAAGATTTGATTCTTTTCATTCTTAAATCTAAGAAGATTTTTATTTTTATTTTTATTTTTATTTATTTTTGAAGGTGTTTTAATCAAGTTTTCGGTGATTCCTTTATCCTTAACTGCGGAATAATTATATATGTTCCTTGTTGGAATTGTATGTACAAAAATGAAATGGAATTGAATGTATTACTTTATTCTTTTTATATTTCACATTCAAGTTTTTATTCAATGTCATTCTTATACCGTTTTATTTTACAACCAAAGGTAGATGACATTAAATCTCTTAAAAATATATTTCTATTTCATTTGATGTACATTTGTATTTCATTCATATTTGTACTTTGCATTTCATGTACATTGGTATTCATGTATTTGCTATTCTTGTATTTTGGGAGATATACAGAAAGATTATAAATTTTAGAAAGTCGTCTCTCTCTCTCTCTCTCTCTCTCTCTCTCTCTCTCTCTCTCTCTCTCTCTCTCCTCTCTCTCTCTCTCTCTCTCTCTCCTCTCTCTCTCTCTCTCTCTCTCAGATCTATTTCTTCTTCTTCTTATTCTCATTCTCCACTAGAATTCATTTTACACTTAAAGGTAAGGTCAATCTCTGATCTTGACATAAGATTGGAGCCGCTTGGTGTTTATATATAAATATATTAAATTTGATGTAAACATCCCATTTTGTCTGAGGGGCTTATATAACGAAAAATTGGGATTGTAGGTTTAATTTCAGTATTCATTTGGACTTTTGCTTAGTTTAGTTTCTGAAAATATTTATTAATACAATAAAGTGATGAAAATATAGGAAAAGCAAAAAATAAAAAAAGAACTAAATACATAGAAAATGAAGAAAAATTGAATACATTGAAAAAAAAATAGAAACAGAAAAAAATGAAACAAAAATTTAGGGAGTCAGCATCTTCACCTTCAAACTTGCAAGCACAAAAGGAAAATGAAAATTAGACATGTGAGAAATGGCACAATTAACATGTGAGGAAAATTAAAGTTTAATACAAATGTAAACTGTTCAATTCAATTTAAATTTGATAGGTCAATTATATTATGATTGATCAAATCAGGTTAATTGAATTGTTCCCTCGGACCTATAAATAGTGAGTTTCAAAAGGATGGAAGAGGGAGTAAAAGAGAGAGAATTTTTTTTTTAGGAAAATTGGAGAAAAACTAGAGAAAAGACTTGGCTACGAAAAGTGTAAGAAAAATTATTTAGCCGAGGAAATAGTTATGGGACCTGAACCAAGTGCTTGACAGATGAGGCGAAAAGAACATGGGATAATTCTTAGGCGCTAGTAGAATGTTAAACAAAAAAAGGACATGTGCTTGCAAGTCGAGGAAAACAATTTAATTATGAAACTATAAAGATTATGCATGATGTACATCAAGAGCTACGTTGGTTTGGACGTTTTTATTAGGGATATGTGTTTGTTTGTTTGTTATTTTTTTTTAATAAAATTGGTTGGAAAAATTGAAATATAAAAGGAAAAAATAAGCTTTCATTTTTGAAATTGTCTTTGTATTTTCTTTAGGCATGATTTTTAAAAATGGAGTGATGGGGGCTTTTTCTAAGAATTTTGGCAAAGTGGTTGTTTTAGGTTGCATTACATAAGCATTCATGCATTTTGTTGTAAATAATGATCAGATATAGGATGCACAACGGAATAAAAACACATTAAGCAAATCAAACACAACCAGTAAATAAGAAATAACAAGAACACGAATGAGATTTACATGGTTCGGCAAAGCTTACATCCACAAAAGCAATTGGCACAAGAATTTCACTAAGAAATGTCAAAGTACACAATACGCTTCACAATGATCTCTCTCTTCTGTCAATACACACCCAGAAGAACATAAATAAGACTCCCTTAGAAGTTTCCCACCGAATTCCCAACCACCCCAACGTTCAAATTCAAAATTCAAATATTTGCTTGCAGCCCAAGCGCACTTGTCGACTAGTACGACCACTCATCGACGACCCCATTTTTTTGCTCTCGGTATCTCAGAGACTCTGAACTTTTGGGCCTATCGAGATCTACTCGTCGACGAGGACAGGGCACTCATCAACAAGTCCCTACTGTGCAGCACCCTTACGTTTTTCTTCCTTCCTTTGTTTATGAAACCCCAAATATAAGAGCCATACCATAAATAACAATCTCCACCTTGGCGATTATACGCCCCTTAGAGAACCCGAAAAACATATCTAATTACTCCACCCTGAACTTGAAACGCTTGGTTGGGTTTGTCTCCCTTCTATCAATTGGAGATATGGAGTAAGTCCGAGCAATGCTTGAACTCCTCAGAAGTAACGATTTCATCAATATATTCGCTGCATTTTCAGAAGTGTGAACCTTCTCTAATACAAGTTCACCTGAAGTAATAAACTCTCAAACCCAGTGGAACCTCACATAATATGTTTAGTTCTAGCATGGTATACCTAATTCTTTGCCAAGTAAATAACACTCTGACTATCACAATGCAACACCACCCCATCTTGCTGTAATCCCGGCTCTTTGATCAAACCGATAAGTCATAAGGCTCCCTTTGCAGTTTTGGCAACTGCCATATATTCCGTCTTAGTCATGGACAATACTACCAGAGATTGATCCATGGATCTCCAACATATAGGTCCTCCTACAAAGGTAAAAACATAACCCATTGTAGACCTTATGTCATCCATATCTCCTATATAATCACATTCAACAAGCCCTATAACTAAAGCACAACCCTGATGCTTGTCAAACATGATGCCATATAACGATGCACCCCGTAAGTATTTGAGTATCCATTTGACGGCTTCCCAATGCTATCTTCCTAGATTAGAGAGAAACTTACTCAGCACGCTCACAGCATGTGCCAAATCTGGCCTCGTACACACCATGACATACATTAAACTCCCCACAACGCTAGCATAGGGGACCTTTGACATGTCTCGGATATCCTCATTCGTACTTGGACAATCTGCAGTAGACAACTTAAAATGACTTGCTAGAGGTGTACATACCGGTTTTGCATTAGTCATGCTAAGCCTCTCCAACACCTTCTGTTCATAACTGCCCTAAGATAACAATAACATCCCTGTAGTTTTGTCACGGTGAATCTTCATCGCAAGTATTTTCTTAGCTGAACCATGATCTTTCATGTCAAATTCCTTATGCAACAGTTCCTTTAACTGATTCACATCAGTTAAATATTTTGTGGCTATCAACATGTCATCGACGTACAATAATAAGAAAATAAGAGAACCATCCTCAAGCTTGTTCATATATACGCAGCAGTCATACTCACACCTTTTGTGGCCAATCTTGATCATGTAGGAATCAAATCTTTTATACCATTGCCTTGGAGACTGTTTCAATCCGTAAAGAGATTTCTTCAACATGCAAACTAAATTTTCTTTCCCTGGTCCTCTAAATCCTTGTGGTTGTACCATATAAATTTGTTCCTCCAAGTCTCCATGAAGAAACGTCGTTTTCACATCCATTTGTTCTAGATGAAGATCATAATGGGCTACCAACCCCAACACAATCCTGATAGAACTATGTCGCACCACAAGTGAAAAATCTCAACATAATCTATTCCCTTCTTCTGTGAGTATCTTTTTGTCACCAACCTTGCCTTGAATTTCTCTCATTCCTTTTCTGATAGTGTAACGCACCGACTCGCCATGTCCCGGGGTGCTACTTTAGTGACGTTTGAGTACCTGATACCATATTCATAATATAAATGCAGTGGAAATAAATGATACATCCTCCCAATACATTCCCAAAGTTCTAAACTACCTTATATACAAAAGTATCCAAATATTCATATTACAATCTATAATATCATACAAAACAAACTAAGTCCATACAACCATCATTCACATCAAGGGACTTCAAATATAACTTAATACATTAGAGTTCTTATAGACACTCACAAAAACTGAAACTAGCTATCACCCTGCCCCGGAGCTTGCTAAGCTCTATCTCGATATGGTCCTGAAAAATGATTTGTATATTCGGGTAAGACACTTCTCAGTAAGGCAGATTACGTTAATATCAGTGTGTGGCCACCATGAATTTTAGTGTATACAAAAATATCATCAGTTGTTAATTAATCACAATTATAAAATCATTCCCCAAACCACACTCACACACACACCCAATTATTTATAGGCGAAAGTTCTCAAGGATAGGGGAGCTTACATGCCCATACATGGAGCTCCCCTTTACTCTAATACGTTATGCAACTAGGCATGACTACAACTAATACTTATCAGGGTACTTTTCTTTCTTAACAAGCGCTTAGGCGGAGAGTTGACTTCACTATAAACATTTACATAGTTGAAAATATACATTTTCTTCTTCCTCAGTACAACGTATCATATTATCCATCATTTCTCCATACACCAACATTATGCTGGTATGAAGACACTCCTGGGACGAAACACCATTTACTTCCCTCCATGGTATGTAAGTTGTGCTCCCGAAGTCTGGACTATCCCTGGGGATCATCCTAAGCCTAGTCAAAGTGCTAGCCTGTAATACGTCTGCAAGTCGTACCACACTACTGCCCCTAATGGTCTGCTAGCCGTACCACTTCTTGGCTCGGGGGTCCCAAAAAAGGTCTCATTTCTTATGCAGCTTAAATGGTGGCCCACCTACACCTCTCAGTAACGAGTTGTGGTGACAGGTCTTGCCGCAAACGATAATTCCCAGAAGCAACTGTAACC
Source organism: Malania oleifera (assembly GCF_029873635.1). NCBI lineage: Eukaryota > Viridiplantae > Streptophyta > Magnoliopsida > Santalales > Ximeniaceae > Malania > Malania oleifera. The sequence goes on along the minus strand of NC_080427.1, from coordinate 19,116,217 downwards.
TGGAGGTGGTCTCACATACATCAGATGGGACCTAGAGATGTTCTGTAGTCATATCATCAATTTCAGTAAAGAACATTGGTAGTATAAAGCTCATCCGTAGTCCTATAGTACCTTTTATGTTGTCAGTAATAAATGTGTCCTCAAGGGGCGTAATAAACCCATGCCCCTAGCCGCTAAATATTCCTAGTCGTTGTCGCAAAGTCAGTTCCTAATAGTGCAGCAACAGTTCAGTATTTTCAACAATCTACCCAAATTCAGTATACTAACTCATACAGATTTAGATCACCCTTTCTCGTGGTCGCATCTACGACAATGTCCAATTATTTGATACATAATCTCGTTTAAACCCATGGTAAAATAAAACCGGCCGCGGTTTTCCCCCACCGTTCAAAGTGTATCCATAAAAGGCATCTCATAATTCTTAAGGTGATAAGTAAGTTTTTAGAAATAAGCGTTGCGTTTTGTTGCAATAACTACCGTGAAATCCATGACATAGATACATATCTACTATCGATAAGAAGCTAAGAGTATATATATATATCATATATATAAGTATTCAATTGGGTCAAACTTCATAAAAATGTGACTTAAACTTATCCCTTACATGTTTCCTCAGAAAAAGACTGATTCCATTCAAAAACTAAAACCCTAAGCTTTCGATCACTCAGCCAGAAAACAAACCACAGGCCCATAAGGAGGAGGAAGTTATTGGAGAACTTAGCACCGGGCTCCGTGATAGCTTACAAGAGAGAGAAGAAGCGAAAGAGAGAAGATATAGCAGAGACGAGAGATCAGAGAGAAGAGCTCAGAGCGCCATAAAGGTGAGTGACTAGTAGAGATAATGTCCACCCCTAGAGAGAGGAGGAGAGAGAGAGAGAGAATTTTTTATGTTATGCTTGAAAATGAGTTACTTAGCCCTTAAGTAAACAGACCTGCAGGAAAACCATCGAAGGTTTTTCTTGCCCTCAGAAAATCAGCGACGGTTTTTCTCAAGCATTAGAAAATCCATCGACGGTTTGGATCCTACGAAACCCATTTCCTCCCTTTTCCTTCATTTCTCTCTTTTAGATTTATTTTCTTTTATTTTCTAGGTTCGAGTTTCTACAATCTCCCATCCTTACAATAATTTCATCCTCTAAATTTGCTAACTTTTACTAATCATATCCTCTAGAGTTTTTCTTAAATATCGATCCATCTCTACAGATGAGTTGATAGCCACCCTCATAGCGGCCTTGTCCCAAGTTTATTAATGACCCTCACTTACGGTGGAGGAATACCATGGTTACACACAATATCTCGGGTGATTACAATACCATACAAAACTCTCCCAGAGACCATTCATATATGACACCATAAAAAACGGACAAAACTTCACAACTTACCTTATCTAACCTGCAAACAAACCCAACACTTCTTTTGCCGCCATATTGATCTGTCTAGGGCTAAAACTCTCTGAAAAGTTGTGGATAGTTCTGGTATATTTCGTTTCTAATTCCCAAGAAGCCTCCTCAATTGCATGATTACGCTACAACATCTTCACTAAGGTATATCCTTTGTACGTAGTTCCTGTATTTTCCAATCCAGAACCTGAACTAGTACCTCCTTGTATGCCAAAGCATCCCAGATCTTTAAAGGCTCATAGCTTATCACATGCAAAGGATCTGGCACGTACTTCCTCAACACTAACATGTGGAAAACATTATGAACCCTAGATAAGGTTGGGGGTAACGCCACTTAATAGGCAATTGGACCAATCTTCTCTAGGATTTTGAATGGCAAAATGTACCTAAGGCTCAACTTACCTTTCTTCCCAAACCTCATCACTCCTTTCATCAGAGCAATCCTAAAAAATATCATACCATCAATCTCAAACTCTAGCTCCCATCGGCGAGCGAGTATCCGCATAACTCTTTTGCCAACTCTGTGCTGATTTAATCCTTATTGGCCTGACAAGGCTTACAATTCTTATTTTGATGATAAAAAATCATGATGTGTTTAATATGGTTTAAGTGAAAATTTTTCAGGAAAAAGGCAAAGCTCAAAGGTAGTGACAAAGCTCAAAATGACGATAAAGTTTATGGATTAAAAAAGATCTTGAAGAGCATGAGGATTAAAGATAATTTGATGAATGCCCAAAGAAAAGACCAGAAACTCAAAGATGATGGAAGAACAAGGACTTACTTGAAGATCAAAGGAATAAAGTTTTAAGGATGTTTGTATGTAAGTACTTCAAGTTAATTTCAAGTATAAACTGAATTGAAACTCTCATAAAATCAGAAGAAACTTAGAAATATAGTTTTAGAAAAACCCTAAAGTATGTTTTTCAAATCAAAGAAAAGAAGGGTTTAAAAATAAAGTTTTTTTTTATTAAAAAAAATAGAAAGGTCAAGCGACTGCCTCAACTTGCCAGCCTCAACTTGCCAGGCGACTGCCCAAATTAATTGAATAAAATTCAAAGAGGTAGTAGGGTGCCAGGCGACTGCCTGAACATAGCCAAGTTCCTGGGTGGTCATGCCAGGCGACTGCCTTGGTTCTGGAAGGCAATTGCCAATGTTAGTGTTGTAAATTTCTTCTATGACAGATGACTGCCACTCGAACGTTGGCTTAAAAACATCCAATGGGAAGATTTTTTTAAATGGATTTTTTGGCACTATTATTTTGAAAAACTTGGGGATTACTTCAAGGAAACTTAGGGGATAAGGAATTACTTTTAAACTTCTATAAATAGCCCCAAACTTCAAAGATTTTTAAAACACCAAGAAATTTCCAGCAATCAAAGTTCTCTAAAAAGCTCTCAAACTCTCTAGTGTTCATTCATCTTCAACTACTGAGTTACTACTGGTTCAAAATCCAAAGTAAAGCCTTCAAAATATGAATCTTTCAATATTTGGAAGATATTTGGTGATCTAAAATTAGTATTGAACTTCAATCCTTTTATATTTGATTTACTTTGAAGTATACTTGTGCTGAATGTTGTACTAACCTACTCTGTTGTGAGAGTATTTTCTTGTACACAAACTCTTCTCTATCTTGATTCTTGTTTATAGACGATTCAAGGCTGTAGAATCGTTGGACCAAATTAGGGAATTTTGTTTGGAGAGGCAGGCTCTAGCCTAACGGAATGAGTGATTGTAATCGGTATTGTTCCACCCGTCAACGAAACTAAACTAGTGAATCCTTTGGTGGTTTGCCAAAGGCGAGGACGTAGGCTGGGTATAAGCTGAACCTCGTAAAACCTTATGTCTCTCTTTTCTTCCTTACTCTTTATTTTCTAGCAATACTTACAACCTGCGTGTATGCTTTAAATTGTTAATTTTGAGTGTATGGTTGTTAAATAGACTGGAGGATAATTTGTTTTGGCTTGATCAACATTGATTGCGGAAACCGAAAAGGACTACATTGGTTGATCATCCTAAACTTATTAATCTGAAAGTTTGTTTAAAAACTAAATACTAAGAAGAATTGTGAGTTTGGAATAAACACAGGGCTTACATAAATTCAACGTGCTTTACAATTTAGTATAGGGCTATTGATTCAAAGATCAAGATTTTGATTATCTTGTTGATTGGTTGTGGTTGAATTGATTTTGTATTTACTTATTGTGATTGTTGAAAAACAAATTGTTAAAATTAAAAATTTTTAAAATTCAATTCACTCCCCCTCTTGAGAAGCTATCCTAATTTCAATTGGTATTAGAGCCTAGTTATAGAAAATTCCTAACAAGAAGCTATAAAAAGATCTAAATGGCAAACATAGGAGTAGCACCTTTTGGAGAGGGCCAATCCTCAACTCGTCCACCAATCTTTTGTGGACACAACTACACCTTTTGGAAAAAGAGAATTCAAATATACCTCTAACACATGGATTGGAAAGCATGGGAAGTAGTTATAGATGGAGACCTTATTCCCACCAAGATAGTAGATGGAAAACCTATTCCAAAAGAGAAAAAGGATATGATCGATTCAGATTATAAAATGCTTTAAATGAACTCAAGTGCTATAAATGCTTTGTATTGTGCTTTAGATGCTAACGAATTTAATAGGGTCATGGCTTGTAAAACGGCTAAAGAAATATGGGACAAATTAGAAGTTACATATGAAGGAACTGTTGATGTTAGGAACAATAGGATAGACATGTTAACAAGCGAATATGAAACATTCAAGATGAATTCAGATGAATCCATATCAAGTATGTACACAAGATTCACCCACGTAATTAATTCCTTAAGTACCTTAGGAAAAGCTTATACCACCTACGAAATGATTAGGAAAATTTTGAGAGGCCTTCCCTCCATATGGGAACCTAAGGCTACGGCAATTATTGAAGGAAGAAACCTTAAGACCACCTCCTTAGATGAACTCATAGGTTCACTCCTTACCTATGAAATGACTCTAAAAGAAAGAAATCCTAAACCAAAGCATAAGAAATCTATTGCACTAAAAGCATCAAGCCACAACTCAAGTGAAGAAGAAAGTGAAACAAGTGACTTAGATCAAGATGAATTAGCATTCATCACTAAGAGACTAGGAAAGTTTTATAGAAGGAATAAAAGATTTCCTAAGAAGTTCAACCAAAGGAAAACTGAAAAAGGAGAATCAAGTAGAAAATAAAATAAAATTAAAAGTGAACCTCCTATATGCTATCATTGTAAAAAATCAGGACATATCAAACCGAACTGCCCATTGCTCAAGAAAGATAAGAAGAAAAAGAAGGAAGCTATGAAGGCTACTTGGGATGACTCAAGCTCTAGCGAAATAGAAAACGAATCAAGCGGACAAGAAATGGCAAACGTATGCTTCATGGAGAATGATGAAGAGGTAAATTCCTACTACTCTTCAACAGAATCTTGCAATAAATCTTATGATGAGTCATGTGATAGTATGCCCTCATACAAAGAATTACAAGTTGAATTATTTTTCTTACATAAAAGATTCAAAAAAATTTCCAAAAGAAGTATAACCTTGAAGGATCAAAATAAAGAACTATTGAAGCAACTTAAATCATTCAAAACCATTGAAAAAGAAAAAGATTCTTGTACTGAGAAGTTAGAGGAGGAAGTAAGTAAAGTAACTCAAGAATTAGGCAAAACTCATAAAGAAAACTTGAATAGAAAGGATCTAGAAATAAATGAACTAAAGAAATTAGTAGAAGATAAAGAAAAAAAATTATATATAATTTTACAAAAGGTAAAGATAATTTTGAAAAAATGATTGGATAGCAAAGGCTACATGGGAATAAAGAAGGAATAGGTTACAATGGTAAAACAAACAAAAAGAATAAGAATTATACATAGGATACTTCGTCAAGGAAGCCAAGCACTATGCTAGCACTTCCTCAAACAACAAACATGAACACACTACTTGCTATATGTATAAGACTAAAGGTCACGTAATGTTTGGTTGTCCACTAAAAAGGAAGTATGTTAAAGTACAAGGAGAATGGAAAGTTAATAATGGAACTAACAACAAAAAAAAGAAAGTTAAAAGGATTTTGGTTCTAAAGACTAACACAATGAATCCTCCATTGTAGGTATGTTTTAGGACAACATCATCAACGGACAAGTGGTACTTGGACAACGGGTGTTCAAGACACATGACCGGTGATAAGACCAAATTTTCCTCTCTAGGAAAAAAAGATGGAGGATATGTCACCTTCGATGATAATGCCAAAGGTAAGATCATTGGCATTGGGAGAATAGGTAAAGAACCTTCTATTACTATTGATAATGTATTATTAGTAGAAGGTTTAAAACACAATCTTTTAAGCATTAGCCAATTGAGTGACAAAGGGTTTGAAATAACCTTAAAGAAAGAAAAATGTGTTATTCAAAATCCCAAAGAAAATAAAATCTTGTTTATAGCTCTTAGGATAAATAATGTTTATTGTATAAATCTTGAGAATCTAATGAATCAAAACATAACTTGTTTGGTTGCCATGAATGAAATAAGTCGGCTATGGCATAGGAAGTTAGGATATGCTAGCATGGACTTATTATCCAAATTATTAAAGAAAAATCTTGTAAAAGGATTACCAAATACCAAATTCATAAAAGATATGATGTGTGACGCATGCCAAAAGGGAAAGCAAGTTAAAACAAGCTTTAAAAAGAAAAAGTATATATCTATTGAAAGACCCCTAGAACTATTACACCTAGACTTATTTGGTCAAACTAGAACTTTAAGCCTAGGAGGAAAACAATATGCTTTTGTAATAGTGGATGATTATTCAAGATTCACTTGGATATTATCCCTAACAAATAAAGATGAAGCTTGTGACATGCTAATCACCTTATGTAAGAAATTACAAAATGAAAAGGGCTATAATGTAACAAGTTTTAGAAGTGATCAAGGTAGGGAGTTTAGAAACAAAGAGGTTGATAAATTATGTAATGAATATGGAATAAACCATAATTTCTCAGCACCTAGAACTCCACAACAAAATGGAGTTGTAGAAAAAAAAAAATAGAACCCTACAAGAAATGGCAAGAACAATGATAAACGAAAATAACCTACCTAAATTCTTTGGGGCTGAAGCTGTAAATGTAACATGTTATATTGTAAATAGGGTATCTATAAGATCAAGTATGGACAAAACACCGTATGAACTATGGAAAGGAAGAAAACCTAATATCTCTTACTTTCATATATTTGGATGCAAATGCTTTATCCTTAATACTAAAGATGATTTAGGAAAGTTTGATGCAAAATCTAATGAAGGTATCTTTTTAGGCTACTCTACAAATAGCAAAGCCTATAGGGTTTTTAATAGAAGAACTCTTACTATCATTGAATCAATACACATAACATTTGATGAATCAAGTAATTATGAAAATAAAATTAAGAATGATGAAAAAGAAGATATTCCACAAAAAGAAGAAAATCTTGAAATAAAGGAAGAAAATAATAATGAGACTTCAAATGAAAATATTGTAGAAAATCTAGAATTACCTAAAGAATGGAAATATTCTAAAAGTCATCCAAAAGAACAAATACTTGGAGAAACTTCAAAAGAAATAACCACTTGAGCCTCATTGAAAAATATTTGCAACCATTATGCCTTTTTATCTCAAGATGAACCCAAGAATATTGAAAAGGTCTTAAAAGATAACTCTTGGATTATAGTTATGCAAGAGGAACTAAATTAATTTGAAAGAAGTCAAGTGTGGGAACTTATACCTAAACTCAAAGATAAATCAATCATAGGAACTAAATGGGTGTTTAGAAATAAAAAGGATGAACATGGGATAGTTATAAGAAATAAAGTTAGGCTAGTAGCACAAGGTTATAATCAAGAAGAAAGTATCGATTATGATGAAACCTTTGCCTCTATAGCAAGAATGGAAGCAATTAGGATGCTTTTAGCTTATGCAACCTATAAGGACTTCAAATTATACCAAATGGATGTAAAAAGTGCTTTCTTAAATGGATATATAAATGAAGAAGTATATGTAAAACAACCTCCAGATTTTGAAACAAGCACCTAGAGCTTGGTATGAAAGGCTAAGCAAGTTCCTAATTCAAAACAATTTTTCAAGAGGAAAGATAGATAGTACTTTATTTATAAAAAAAATAAATAAAGACATGCTTATAGTACAAATTTATGTTGATGATATTATTTTTGGAGCAACTCATGAGGATTTGTGTAATGAATTTGCTAAGTTTATGCAAAAAGAGTTTGAGATGAGCATGATGGGAGAGTTAAATTACTTTCTAGGATTACAAATCAAACAAGAAAAAAATGGAACTTTCATAAATCAAACTAAATATATTAAAGACATGTTAAAAAAGTTTGATATGGAAGAAAGTAAACCTATAGGAACTCCCATGAGCACCTCAACTAGTCTTGACAAGGATGAAAAAGGAAAACAAGTAGATACTAAGCATTATCGAGGTATGATAGGAAGCTTACTTTACTTAACATCAAGTAGACCGGATATTATGTTTAGCGTATGTATGTGTGCTAAGTTCCAATCAGCTCTTAAGGAATCACACCAATCAGCAGTTAAAAGAATCCTTAGATATCTACTAGGCACACTTGAACTAGGTTTATGGTATCCAAAGGGAACTGAATTTGAAATGATAAGCTATTCCAATGTAGACTTTGCTGGATGCAAGATACATAGAAAAAGCACAAGTGAAACATGTCATTTCTAGGACACTCTTTAGTCTTATGGTCTTCAAAGAAACAAAACTCTGTAGCATTATCCATAGCAGAAGCAGAATACATAGCAGCAGGGAGTTGCTGTTCCCAAACATTGTATATGAAACAACAACTATAAGATTTCAAAATTCAATATCAAACTATTCCAATAAAATGTGACAACACAAGTGTAATGACCCGCTTAATAAACTGGTTTTTTTATTATTTTTATATTATGATAATCTACATGCTCTGATACCATACTGGGGTAAACTCAATCATTAACCTAAGCAGCGAGAAGCAGAAATCAAGTAAACATAACCATACATAAATATATATATATATACACACACAATTCCAGAGTTCTAACATATTTCCCAAAATATACACATATATATATATATATGTTCCCCAAAATACCCTCAACTATACTGGGATATACAAAAATCCTCCACAATACTCACTTCACTGATAGGGCACTACTGAGGTCCCTCTATCTACGAGCCTGGTCTGCTTGCCTATCTGGATCACCTGAAAAAAATGATTCAACACTGGAATGAGCCAACGCTCAGTAAGACGAAATATGCTATTACTAATTTGTAGCAAATGAGCTACAATATAAAGAAAATTCGTTTTCATATAAACATGTATAACTGAGTATGTAAATACAGTATAAGTAATAAAATTCACCCCCTTTCCATGTTGCTTAATATAACAGTATTGTAGGTTATTATTCAAAATACTTCTATTATACATAAGTATGTTCCCAGTTTCTGTAAATCTATACATACGTAATAGTAACTAAAAACTTTCCCTGTGGATAAATGTGCGTCATGATTTAACCCCTTATGACTGGGTTGTGCGGCCCGTAGGTGGGATTTACCCTGGCTGGCCAACCAGGAATAAATCACTATACTCCATCGGTCTGATCTGCCCACCTTAACTCATATCTGATGGGGAGCCTATCCACGTCAAGGGCCTAGGTGATTGACCTACTACCATGTATTATCTAAATAGGTGGTTGCACTCATAACATAAATATCTATAGCAACGGTATCGTGCTCTGTAACTGCATAGTTCAATAGGGTCTGATACTATATAATATATCTCTATATACCACTATCTGATTTGCCATGATTCTAAAATAACTGTAATAACTATGATACTGAATAAACTGTAACTATAATACATACATTATAGTGACTCACTCGAAAAATGAGCAGCTCGGAAGCTATCCCAAGTATAGGAGTTACGTCGTGTAATATTAAGCCCAAGGGCTAGATCGTCTCCTCAGGGAATGCGTTTTAATCTTAGATTTTACGTTTTGCCAATAGAAAACAAAATGCACTGAACTTGGTTCAGATTCGGATTTTCAAGATGGTTCAATTTCACTTTTGATGAATTAAATGACACATAATTTAAAACTCTAAACTAACATGTACTAAATAAAAGAAACAAGAATAGAAATCCTAGTCTCCTTAAGAAAATACAAAAACATGCATTATAAAAGATGGTAACTTTGGAAACGGAATTAAAAATACTCAATGGAAACTCAACCAAACACACACGCGCGACCAATAAAAATCGGATCTTTAACAAAATTGAAAGCTCGAATCACAACTACAATCTAAATTAAGGCACAACCAAAATATAACACTTAGACGATAACGAGAAAATAAAATAAAATAAAAACATGAGTTTTAATCAAGTCAACCCTAGGTAACCCAAACTCCGGTAAAAACTGTGTAATGGAAATCTTGAAAAGACAACTATTCTACGAAGAAGATAAGTAAATAATAAAAGAAATTGAACTTCAATAAAACATTAATATCCCTTAGAAACTATTAAATCTAAACGGCCAATAAAAACAAGATAAATATTCCATTGCAATAAAAAAAAAAAGTAGAAAAATAAAGAAACTAAAAGGAAAGAGAAAGATATCTGTGGAGCTGCGGCCGCGAGAGTTGATGGAAGCTGCGCAGCTAGACGTGCGTGGAGGGGCTCTCGGGTGGAACAGCAGATGGCGTGCCACTTTTCTGGTGTTGCTGCAGAGGACCTCCAGCTGCTACTGCTGTGTTGCTGCAGAGGAGCTCCAGCTGCTGCTGCTGTGTAGCTACTGGAGAATTGCTGCAGGCTGGAGTGGGCTGTGGGGCTGGAGAATTGCTGGCTAGTGTTTACGGTGCGGATGGGGACTGCTGGCTCAGAGGAGGATGGGGGCTATGCTGTGCAGAGGGCTAGTAGCTAAACAGAGAACTAGAGGGAGAGGAAGAGCAGGGGAAGAGAGGAGTGTTTGAGGGAGAGAAAGTAAAGGGAAGAGAAGAGAGCAAAAAAACAAAGCAAACTAAAGAAGAAGAAGAAGAAGAGAGGAGAGGAGAACCCCCACGGGGCTGCCTACGCAAGGAGAGGAAAAGAAGGAGATTTAAAGGAGGCATTGGGTGCCCTAGACCCGGATAGCACTGACTTGACCCGTTGGGAAAGGGTTGACCCGGCAACTTGATTTTTTTATTTTTTTCATTCTCTGTTCATCACAAATCTGACTCTTCTGAAGCCTATATCTCATAAAACTCAAAATACAAAAATTGTAGATAATCCTTTCCTATTTCTCCAGAAATTTGAATCATCTCAATCGGAGCTTGGACCAAAAAGTTATGCATAAAATATGAACAAGTGTCGGTTTTGGTTCTCGGGAATTTTTCCTGCAACAAAAAATTACCAAAACTTCATAAATAGTGCAATAAAGTTTAAGAATGATGATTTTGGCACTTTATTAGAATATTGGACAATTTTGGACATTTAATTAAAAATATAAACCATAAAGCTCGGGTTAAACGTTCAATTACGTAGTTTCGGCGCGTAATCATATAATACTGGGAATTGTATAATCATAACACTGAAAACTGCATAATCATAGTACTGGGATTTGTATAATCATGGTACTAAGATTCGTATAATCATGGTACTAAAATTCATATAATCATGGTACTGAAATTCGTAAAATCATGATACTGAAATTCGTAAAACATATCTCTATACTATACTTATATTCTCAAGCCACACCATACTATAATACATAATATTCATAATTTAATAAACTATATAATATTTTAAAATTACCTAACATAGCATTTTTCCATTACCTGATTACTAGAGAGCCCCTATGGTAAACTGACCTAACACCCGTAGGGCCTCCTACATAACACCCTGAAAACAACGTTTGGCAGAACAAAATATTAGTATTTCTTCACCTACATCATTTCCTATAACTGTCAGAAGGCCAAAAATGGACTAAAAGGCCTTACCCTGAATTTGGGATGAAATCCAACTTCGTTTCACCAACGATCTGCTCCGGCAGATTTGCAGAAAACTTCGCCAGGAGCATCATGGTGGCTTCAGATTGTCGATCTGGCGATTGGTGGGGCCAAAATTGAAGAGAGAAGAGGGAGGGGCCGTAGGAGAGAAAGAGAGAGGGAAGAAAAACGACACTGAAATTATGTGAAAAATGGGTTTTAGCACTATTTATAGTGCAGGATTTGTCGATGAGCCACGTCACCTCGTCGACAAGTCTTTCAGTAAATTTGTCGACGAACCTTACCCTTCGTCAAAGAAATTCAAAGAAGCCCAAATCCTGCGCTCAGTATTTTCTCGTCGACGAAATCTTGCCTTCGTCGACGAGGTCCTGAAGACCTTCGTCGGCGAAACCCTGTATTCGTTGACGAATTTCCTTATGCACTCATCGACGAACCCTTGTATTCATCAACGAGTCCTAGTAATTCCTTGAAATTATTATATTCTCCAAAATGCAATGTTGTCGACGAACGCGAAGTGTTTGTCGACGAAGTCTACTGCCTCCTTTTGTTCCTGTTTCCATTTTCCTTCCTCTTTATTATTAAAACAATATTATTCTTCAGGTCACTACAACAAGTGCCATAAATATTTCAAAAATTCGGTGTCTCACTCAAGAGCAAAACATATTGACATAAGACATCACTTCTTGAGAGATCACATACAAAACGAAAACATAATGCTAGAATTTGTAAATACTAATGACTAATTAGCAAAATATATTCACAAAGCCACTTTCTGAAGAGCGATTCATATTCATTAGAAGACAATTGGGAATGATGCATATTCGAAAAGTAAACTAAAATTTTTCTTCTTGGCACACTATTGACTTTCAAGTTTATTATTGACAGGCACCTGCCTCATCCTAGCAGGCAATTGCCTCGCGGCGGGTAGGGTTTAAAACCCTGTTTTATGTCTTTTTAACTTCCTTTAGGCGCCTACACCTTCTTCTTTCTCTCCGAAAATCTTCTTTCCTACTCTTTTCACACAAACTCCTCTTCCAAATCAGCCTGAAATTGAGCATCAAACTTGCTCTCCACATCAAATCGCAAATATAACCTAGGATTTATCAGCTTTTCTCTTCAATACAAACATGCCACGGATAAAATTGACTGGTAACAAGGGTTCTTCTTCTTCGACAAGGATAAAAAATGATGAAGTAGAGAAATGGTTAATAACTCCACCTGCTAAGCAACTCTATAGGAATCAAATCGCTTCAGCCGAACCCGTTCTAGGTAAAGTTCTTGATGTTACATTCTTCAATTCATATTTTCCTGAAATTATGGAACTTTTCAAGAAAAATGGGTGGGATCGGTTTATTACTTATCAAGAAAAATGATACTATCCAAGCGTGGTTCGTATTTTCTATGCAAATATAGAAAGGGATGAAAATGGGATCAAAACAAATCTTGTAGGGCAAAATATTCATCTTACTCCCATATCTTTGGGAAAAATTCTTCGAGTCAAGTCAAGAGATTTTGAGGTCCAGATTGTTGAGAAACAATGGATTATGTCGAAAGGATTGGAATTTTTACCCCTAGTCATAACTGATACACCTATCAACTTTGGGCATCCACCTCTTTATAAACAGCTTAATCTACAAGCTCTAATCCTGCACAAACTTATTACATATAATATCCTACCTCGTTTTGGTTCTCATGATCATATTTCATTCTTAGATTGTTTTGTTATGTGGTGTATTCTTAAAGGAAAAAAGTTGGATCTTCCAAGTTTACTTATCAAATGGATTATTATGAAAGTTGATGCCCCTCGTGTCATTCTACCATATGTTGGGATGTTAAATATGGTATTTGCTCATTTCAATGTTCTTACACCATCATTTAACTTCAATAGCAAAACTCATTACGATATCTTTTCTGATACTATTCTTAAGCATATAAGATATAAGAACTCTCCTCAAGGGTGGTTTCATAAGGGATATCGTCATGTATCATCTGCACCACCACCTCAGTCTTCCATACCAACCTCTTCAGTTTAACTTGGCCCAGAAACTCCTTCTTGGTTCGTTCCATTTTTTAATCACTATATGACCTTCAGTGATGGAATGCAATCTAGACTTGGTACACTAAGGGAGAAGGTTTCTACTGTGGAAACTCATTGTTCCAGCCTTGTTCAGCCTGTTGACAAGATTTAGCAACATTTGGCTAGCTCTTCTAAAGGCAAATCTCAGATGGATATCAGCTCTGCTCCATCAAGTGACGATGAATATGATGAAAAATCTAGTGAAGAAGAAGAAGAAGAAGAAGAAGAAAGTGGATCTATGGAAGCCTCTGATTGACTTGTTTCATCTATGATTTATTTAAAACTTTTTCCTATGTATTAGTGGTTTATCGGATAACATGTTCTTTATGTTTGTAAGATCTATCAGTATTATGTATTGCAACACTTCACTATGTTTTTTTTTTTTTTTTTTGTATTACTCTCTACTCCTTTTTTATTGATGTCCAAAGGGGGAGATGTTTGAGAGAAGGGAGTGCAAAAATGAACAATGCTAATATGCTATGGTTTGTAAAACTATGAATATGTATGGATTATCTTGTATAAATGGATTATCTTGTAGGAAATTCATTACTTGTATGGATCTTGTATGGATGGATATATATGGGTATGATCATTTTGCAAGTAACATGAATTCATTACTTATGTGATTATGACTATTAATATATCATGCTTGTTGAAAGGGGGAGCCATAAGTATTATCTCTTATTATTTTTGCTATCGATTTGTCACCATCAAAAGGGGGGAGATTGTTGGCCTAACAAGACTTACAATTCTTATTTTGATGATAACAAATCATGATGTGTTTTATATGGTTTAAGTGAAAGTTTTTTAGGAAAAAGGCAAAACTTAAAGGTAGTGACAAAGCCCAAAGAAAAGATCATAAACTCAAAGATGATGGAAGAAAAAGGACTTACTTGAAGATCAAATGAATAAAGTTTTAAGGATGTTTGTATGTAAGTACTTCAAGTTAATTTCAAGTATAAACTGAATTGAAGCTCTCATAAAATCAGAAGAAACTTAGAAATATAGTTTTAGAAAAACCCTAAAGTATGTTTTTCAAATCAAAGAAAAGAAGGGTTTAAAAATAAAGTTTTTTTTAAAAAAAAAAAAAATAGAAAGGTCAGGCGACTGCTTGAACATAGCCAAGCGCCTGGGTGGTCATGCCAAGCGACTGCCTTGGTTTTGGCAGGCGACTGCCAGTGTTCTATGTTGTAAGTTTCTTCTATAACAGGTGATTACCAAGTTGTGACAAGTGACTACCACTCGAATGTTGGCTTAAAAACATCCAACGGGAAGATTTTTTTAAATGGATTTTTTGGCACTATTATTTTGAAACACTTAGGGATTACTTCAAGGAAACTTGGGGGATAAGGAATTACTCTTAAACTTCTATAAATAGTCCCAAACTTCAAAGATTTTTAAAACAACAAGAAATTTCAAGCAATCAAAGTTCTCTAAAAAACTCTCAAACTCTCTTGTGTTCATTCATCTTCAACTACTGAGTTACTGCTTGTTCAAACTCCGAAGTAAAGCCTTCAAAGTCTGAATCTTTCAATATTTGGAAGATATTTTGTTATCTAAAATCAGTATTGAGCTTTAATCCTTTTATATTTGATTTACCTTGAAGTGTACTTGTACTGAATGTTGTACTAACCTACTCTGCTGTGAGAGTATTTTCTTGTACACAAAATCTTCTCTATCTTGATTCTTATTTATAGATGATTCAAGGCTGTAGAATCGTTGGACTAAATGAGGGAATTTCGTTTGGAGAGGCAATGTCACGCCCCGAACCCCGAAATAAGACCCAAGGGTGAAAATGTAATCTAACCTGTCTATGTATCTGATAAAACATTCAAAGAGGCAGTACAATGGATGAGGGTCCGACCCCGTGGGGTTCCCGGGCACCCTAAGCACATCCAACACAATCATATACGCAACGGAAAAGGTAATTCTATATATATGTCCAGCACCATACTAGAGTCTATACAAGAGCAGAACACGACTCTCAAAAACATATAAATGGGTGCCCAAAACATCTCAAAGTGGCAACCCACCAAAATACAGTCCTAGCACTTACCCAAGCGCTAACCGCAGAACACCGGCCACTACGCTCCCTACACCAGGACACTAGTTCCGGTTACTCGATGGACCTGTAAAAATGTACGTACAGTAAGGGTGAGACACCTCTAAGTAAGGAAGAACACATGTTACATCGGTGTGTGGCATTTGAGTGTTATCATGATGTAATATACACGCAATTAAATGCAGTCCAGTACTAATTTACAGAGTGCATACACACACACATACACATACACATGATCAGCAATCCTGGTGTCATCACACCCTTCAGCTCGAAGTTGGCCCGCAACATATGGCGTTGGCCCATAGCCAACTCGCAAACACGGCGCCACCAACACATGGCTAGTCCCTAACTCCTATGGCATCATACCGGCGCTAACTGGTAGATCCATACCCTTCGGCCTGATCTACCAGTATAGGCTCACACCCTCAGATATAGAGCCAGACACTCTTGCCTACGTGGCAGGCGATAAACACACACCCTCGGATATAGAGCCGGACACTCTCAGTACCTGGAACAATTCAGAACCCTGTTCCTACTAGCATTTCAACAGTCACACACACATGCATGCTCATATAATCAAAAAAATCACACCCATTTGGTAATTTAAATCATGATTTTACAAACAAATATCGTTTAAACAAGTCAAGGCACGATCATCCCAATAACATAGTATAAATCAACATATACGCTCAGTTTTCAACAAAACCAGGGATGCAGCCCGTCGCCCCCTTTTTCCTAAAACTGTAATAATGAAAAACCCATAGTTTTCCCTGTTAGATCCCCCCCCCCCCCCCCAAATGAGTAGCCAAAACACACACAGGACTGTGAATCATAGTTTCATCGAGTCCAATTTCAAAAATAACCAATATAGACACAGTTCCCCTTACCCTTTCCCTGAATAGCCAATACTGAACTCTAAGGTCCCTACACAACGAACCAAGTTCCAAAACCTAAAAATCATAGTACATAATATACTCACAAGACTATTTCCTACAAAACTACCGGATCAAAATTGAAAATTGAGCCTTACAAAGACTTCGTCGATGAAATCTGGCTTCGTTGACGAGGCCTGCTCTTTTACGAAAATGCCCCTCTCTTAAAATATTTAAACTCACTTATCATTGTTCGGGTTCTTACGATATCCCCTTCTTACAAAAATTTCGTCCTCGAAATTTGCCATCTCTCATTCACAGACTCATACATACAATTGAACACACACATACCACTCTAGAGAAAACTGGCGACCACTACAGAGTAGTCCCATCATGCACATATACATACATACCCTCACCTATGGCGGAGGAATACCATGGTTACATATACAACGGTCTGAGGAGTTCATAATGCACACACACTCCCGACGACTAACCACCTATCCCAACCCATAGTAGGATCATGTACAAGTGCTCAAAACAACTATGGATACTTTCGGCGTATTTCCATTTCCAGTTCCCAAGAAGCTTCCTCAACCTCGTGGTTTCGCCACAATACCTTCACTAACGGTATCTTTTTGGTACGAAGCTTCTGAACTTTACGATCCAGAACTTGAACAGGTATCTCCTCATATGCTAAAGTATCCCCAATTTCCAACTCATTATAACTAATAACATGTGAAGGATCCAACACGTACCTCCTCAACATGGATACGTGAAACACATCGTGGACCCTCGAAAGTGCTGGAGGTAATGCAATCCTGTAGGCTACCAAACCCACTCACTCGAGTACCTCAAATGGTTCGATATACCTCGGGCTCAACTTGCCCTTCCTCCCAAATCTCATCACCCCTTTCATCAGAGCGATACGCAGAAATACCTTACCTCCCACTTCGAACTCTAACTCACAGCGGTGAACATCTGCATAACTCTTCTGCCGACTCTGAACTGATCTAATCCTCTCCCGGATCAAACCCACCTTCTTAGACGCCTGCTACACAAGTTCAGGTCCTAACACCTGACGTTCACCAACCTTCTGCCAACATAAAGGAGATTGACACCTCCGACCATACAAAGCCTCAAACAGTGCCATCCCGATACTAGACTGGAAGCTGTTATTATAAGTGAACTCTACAAGTGGCATAAACTGTATCCAGCTGCCACCAAAGTCACACACGCTCGCAACATATCTTCTAATATCTACATCATCCTTTCCGATTGTCCATCTGTCTGGGGATGGAACGATGTACTGAAAGTAAGCTTCATCCCCAATGCCTCCTACAAGCTTGTTCAGAATCGAGAAGTGAACCTTGGGTCTCGATCTGATACAATAGACACCGAGACTCCATGCATTCTTACAATCTTATGCATATAAATATCTGCTAACTTACTCAACGGATAGCTAACTTTCATCGGTATGAAATGAGCAGATTTTGTCAATCTCTCCACGATCAGCCAAACAGCATTCTGCCTGTGAAGTACAGGCGGCAATCCTATCACAAAATCCATGGAAATATGCTCCCATTTCCACACCCGAATAGGCAAAGGCTGCAATGGCCCTGCCGGCCTCTGATGTTCAGCTTTCACCTGCTGACATGTCGGACACTGCTCCATGAACTGAGCAATCTACCTCTTCATACCAGACCACCAGAAGGTCTCACGCAAGTCCTGATACATCTTTGTACTACCAGGATATACCGTATACAAAGAACAATGCACCTCCTCTAGAATTGTCCTTCTTATCTCATCATCATTCAGAATACACAACCTGGTCCCAAACCTCAACACACCTCCCTCAGAGATGTTAAACTCCGTAGCCAGTCCCTATTGTACCTTCTCCATAACCTCTGCCAACTCTGCATCACTAGCCTGCGCAGTTTTTATATGCTCAAATAAAGTCGGTTGGAACACCAAACAAGTAAGATAAGCCTGATGATCAACAACCACCAACTCTATACCTGAGCTCTCCAAATCTTGTCTGATATGACACTGAGTTACAACCGCAGATAAAGCCGTAGGCCCTGACTTCTGACTTAACGCATCAACTACCACATTAGCCTTTCTCGGGTGATAACTAATCATGCAATCGTAGTCCTTGATCAACTCTAGCCACCGCCTCTACCTCATGTTTAACTCCTTCTGCGTGAAGAAATACCTAAGGCTCTTATGGTCTGTGAAAATCTCACACTGCACACCATATGAATAGTGTCGCCAGATCTTCAATGCATATACCACAGCAACCAATTCCAGATCATACGTAGGGTAGTTCTTCTCATATTCCTTCAGTTGTCGAGAGGCATAAGCTACTACCTTACACTGCTACATGAGCACACATCCCAGGCCTTTCAGAGACGCGTCGCTATAAATCACAAACCCACCATCCCCCGAAGGAATGGTTAACACTGGAGCAGTAACCAGCCGGCACTTCAACTCTTGAAAGCACTGCTCGCAATCACTGGTCCACTCAAACTGCACTCCTTTCCTAGTCAATCATGTCAGAGGTTCAGACAGTTTATAGAAAGCCTCCACAAACCGACGATAGTAACCTGCCAGTCCCAGAAAACTCCGAACCTCCTGCACATTCTCCGGCCTTACCCAGTGGACCACAGCTTCAATCTTGTTAGGATCAACTGATATACCATCCCTAGTCACCATATGGCCTAAGAACGTAATCTGACTCAACTAGAATTCACACTTCTTCAGCTTAGCATACAACTTCTTCTCCCACAGAATCTGTAATACTAACCTTAAATGTTCTATGTGCTTCCGTGCTCCTCAAGTAAACCAAAATGTCATCAATGAATACCACTACAAATCGATTTAGGTACTCATGGAAAACCCTGTTCATCAAATCCATGAACACCTCCAGAGCATTCATCAACCCAAATGGCATCACTAAAAACTCATAGTGGCCATATCTGGTTTGAAGCAGTCTTCGCTACATCCTCTGCTCTAACCCTCACTTGATGATATCCTAACAGCAAGTCGATCTTTGAAAAGACCCGCGTTCCCTACAACTGGTCAAAGAGATCATCTATACGCGGTAAATGGTAGCGATTCTTCATAGTTACTTTATTAATCTCACGGTAATCAATGCACATCTGCATCGACCCATCCTTCTTCTTCACAAACAATACTGGAGCTCCCTAGGGTGAAACACTAGGTTGAATGAATCCTCTGTCTAGTAATTCCTGTAACTACTCCTTCAACTCCCAAAGTTCTGCTAGAACCATCCGGTACAGAGCTTTAGAGATTGGTGTCTTACCAGGCAGCAGTTCTATCGTAAACTCCACCTCACGATCTAGAGGTAAACCAAGTAAATCATCTAGAAACACATCCGGAAACTCGCTGACTACCTGAGTATCCTCGAGTCTCAACTCATCCTGTGGCGGTTTCTTCATACAAGCTAGGTACCCTTGACATCCGTGCAAGAGTAACCTCCTCACCTGTAGTACCGATAGAATCTGTGGCATTGGACGCACACACGATCCCACAAATTCGTACTCCTATTCTCCAGGAGGTCTAAAAACTACCACCTTCCTACGACAGTCGATCACATAACTGGAGAACAACCAATCCATCCCTAGAATGATATCGAACCCCGACATGTCATATACAACAAGATTTACCAGTAGTAGCTTTCCCTGAATTTCCACTAGGCAGTCTACCAACATCTTCCTGTAGAAAGATACACTCCCAGATGGCGTAGTAACAGATAACACCTCATTCATGTCTTGGGTTTCAGTCCCACACCGTCATATAAAACTCACAAATACAAAAGAATGGGTTGCACCCGAATCAAACCAAACATAAGCTTTATTTGAAAATAACAATAAGGTACCTGTCACCACATTCCATGCATGCTCAGCGTCGTTGGAGTAAGAGAATATACTCTGCCCGGAGCTGTATTCATCTGAACGGTTCCCCGAGGTATCTGGTTACTCCCTCACTCCCCACTGAATGCAGGCACATCTCGTTTCGGTGTACGACAATCATGAGCCATGTGACCAGGCCAACCATAATCATAGCAGTTACCTTCAAAAGACCGACACTCACCCTCGTGCCGTCTGAGGCACCTGGTACAACGACCACTAGTTTGGCTCCCCTAAGAATCCTGGCACTCGGTATTCTAATAGTAACCCGAGCCCTTGCTCCTCTTCTTCCATGATCCCTGACGAGATCCTGTTTGAGAACCAGAAGGTAATGTCCTCTTCCTTGATTCCTGATCCACCTCATCCTCTCGGATACCAGTCTCAATCACAATGGCTTTATCCACCAACACCGAAAACTCATGGATCTGAAGCATACCCACCAGTCTGCAGATATCCTTCCTCAGGCCCTTCTCAAACCTCCGAGTCCTCTCATACTCACTCGAGATCAAACATGATGCAAAGCGGGACAGCTCTATGTACCGAGCCGTATACCCCTGAATCGTTAAAATCCCCTAAGTCAAAGTAGAAAACTCATCCGCCTTCGCATCACGTACTGAAGCCAAGAAGTTTCTATTGATGAACACCTCCTTGAAACGGCTCCACGTCATCTCTTCTAAATCGGCTCTTTGCTTCTCCAACAGACTCATCGCAGTCCACCATCGACTCGCCTCCCCAGACAGCTGGAAGGTGGCATTAAGGACTCGCTGCCTATCCGTGCAGTGCAAGACCTCCAAGATCCTCTCAGTCTTCTCCACCCAATCCTCAACTATCGTCGGGTCAGGTCCTCCAGAGAACGTCAGAGGATACATGCATGCGAACCTCTCAATGGTGCACCCCGCAACAATAGGAGAGCGCTCACGTCTCTTCACACTCCGCCCGATCTCCCATAACACCTGCCTCGTCAAACCTCAAGGCACAGAAGGAGACTCATCACTCGAAATCTCCTCGGAGCCACTTCCCAAGTCATTATCCTTGGGCTCCATTCTGTAACACAATAGAAATCTATCAGTATCCCTACAATACGTACAGTTAACACAATCATCTACATTAATCGTGTTAACTACTCCCTGCCAGGTCTAGGTCTGTCTTATCATACTGACACGAAAGTCATCAATGATTTACCCTGCTTTTACTACAATCGTCATCCTAGGAAAAACACGGAATATCTTCGACAATTCCCGGTCTAGCAACCGAACAACCCTCAACCAACACTACCCATATCAAACATCCTATACTCTGGTATGTACTCACAACTAAACCTAACCAAGTCTATAGGATCTAGTAACCTAGTAGCTCTGATACCAAGCTATCACGCCCCGAACCCCGAAATGGGACCCTGGGGTGAAAATGTAATCTAACCTGTCCCTATATTCGATAAAACATTCAAAGAGGCAGTATAATGGATAAGGGTCCGACCCCGTGGGGTTCCCAGGCACCCTAAGCACATCCAACACAATCATATACACAGTGGAAAAGGTAATTCTATATATATATATATATATGTCCAGTACCATACCGGAGTCTATACAAGAGCAGAAGACGGCTCTATCAAAAACGTACAAACGGGAGCCCAAAACATCTCAAAGTGGCAACCCACCAAAATACAGTCCTAGCACTTACCTAAGCGCTAACCGTAGTACACAGGCCACTACGCTCCCTGCACCAGGACGCTAGTTCCGGTTACTTGACGGACCTGTAAAAATGTATGTACAGCAGGGGTGAGACTCCTCTCAGTAAGGAAGAACACAAGTTATATCGGTGTGTGGTATTTGAGTGTTATCATGATGTAACATACACGCAGTTAAATGCAGTCCAGTACTAATTTACACAGTGCATATATACACACATACACATACACATGATCAGCAATCCTGGTGTCGTCACACCCTTCGGCCCGAAGCCGGCCCGCGACATACGGCGTTGGCCTGTAGCCAACCCGCTAACATAGCTAGTCCCCAACTCCCATGGCATCGTACTAGCGCTAACTGGTGGATCCACACCCTTTGGCCTAATCTGCCAGTATAGGCTCACGCCCTCGGATATAAAGACGGACACTCTTACCTACGTGGCAGGCGATGAACACACGCCCTCGAATATAGAGCCAGACACTCTCAGTACCTGGAACAATTCGGAACCCCGTTCCTACTAGCATTTCAATAGTCACACACACATGCATGCTCATATAACCAAACAAACCACACCCATTTTGTAATCTAAATCATGGTTTTCCAAACAAATATAGTTTAAACAAGTCAAGGCACGACCATCCCAATAACACAGTGTAAATAAACATATACACTCGGTTTTCAACAAAACCAGGGATGTAGTTCGTCGCCCCCTTTTTCCAAAAACTGTAATAATGAAAAAACCCATAGTTTTCCCTGTTAGATCCCCCCTAAATGAGTAGCCAAAACATACACAAGACCGTGAATCACAGTTTCATCGAGTCCGATTTCAAAAATAACCAATATAAATACAGTTTCCCTTACCTTTTCCCTGAATAGCCAATCTCGAACTCTAAGGTCCTTCCAGAATCCTCGTGATAACTTCAGATTCATGATTCTAGCGATGAACCGCGAAGAAATCTAGAGAAAGAGAGAGTAGGGAGAGTTCTAGAAAGAGAGAGAGAGAGAGAGAGAGAGATAGAATTTGAGTTTCTTAATGAAGAAGTAAAGGAATTTGATATTTATAGCCCTTTGGCCCGGAAAACTCATCGACGAAATGGTGCCCTCATCGACTCGACGAGGCCTTGTAGTCTTCTCGTCGATGAGACAAGGAATTTATCGATGAATCCTGATATTCTCGGTTAGTCTTCTCGTCGACGAGACAAGGAATTCGTCGACAAATCCTGATATTCTCGATTTCTGAAACTCCTCGGCTTCTCCTCATCAAATAGTATCTGAATTTCATCAATGAGAAGAGCAACGACTTCGTCAACGAAATCTGGCTTCGTCGATGAGGCCTACTCTTTTACCAAAATGCCCCTCTCTTAAAATATTTAAACCCACTTATCACGGTTTGGGTTCTTACAGGTAGGCTCTAGCCTAAAGGAAGGAGTGATTGTATTCGGTATTGTTCCACCCGTCAACGGAACTAAACTAGTGAATCCTTTAATGGTTCGCCAAAGGTGAGGACATAGGCTAGGTATAAGCCGAACCTCGTAAAACCTTGTGTCTCTCTTTTCTTCCTTACTCTTTATTTTTCAGCAATACTTACAACCTGCATGTATGCTTTAAATTGTTAATTATGAGTGTATGTTTATTAAATAGACCGGAGGATAATTTGTTTTGGCTTGATCAGCATTGATTATGGAAACTGAAAGGGACTACGTCGGTTGATCATCATAAACTTATTAATCTAAAAGTTTGTTTAAAAACTAAACACTAAGAAGAATTGTGAGTTTGGAATAAACACAGGGCTTACATAAATTCAGCGTACTTTACAATTTATTATAGGGCTATTGATTCAAAGATCAAGATTTTGATTATCTTGTTGATTGGTTGTGGTTGAATTGATTTTGTATTTACTTATTGTGATTGTTGAAAAACATAGTACTAAAATTAAAAATTTTAAAAATCCAATTCACCCCCCTTCTTGAAAAGCTATCCTAATTTCAATCCTTTCCCTAATGAGCTCGACCTTTTCTGAGGTCTGTTGAACAAGTTTTGGCCCCAAAATCTACCATTTGCCCACCTCATCTCAGTACAACGGAGATTGGCACTGATGAACATACAAAGCCTCATATGGTGCCATATCGATACTGGCTTGATAACTATTATTATACGCAAACTCAACGAGTGGTATATAGCGAATCCAACTATCCCCAAAATCCAGCACACACACCTACAACATATTCTCTAGAATCTGAAAGATCCTCTCAAATTGCCCATCCGTCTGTGGGTGAAACACAGTATTAAAAGTGAGTTAAGATCCCAAGGCATCCTGTAAACTCTTCCACAACTAAGAGGTGAACTGTGGATCTCGATCTGAAACAATGGAAATTGAAACGCCATGAAGTCACACAATCTCCTGGATATAAAGTTCTACCAATCTATTCATAGAGTAGTTGACTTTGATTGGAATGAAGTGTGTAGTCTTTGTCAGCCAATATACTATTACCCAAATGGCATTCAATCTATGCACCACTAAAGGCAACCCTAACACAAAGTCCATCAAGACATGCTCCCACTTCCACTTAGGGATATCAGGTGGCTGCAGTGGTCTCGCTAGCCTCTAGTGCTCTATTTTTTCCTGCTGACATGTCAGACACTGTTCTACAAATCTAGAAATCTCCCTCTTCATGTTACTCCATCAGAACGATTCTGGCAGATCTTTATACATTTTCGTGCTTCCCGGATGAACAATATAGAGAGAGCAATGAGCCTCCTCCAGAATAGGATTTTTAATCTCCGTGCCGTTAGGCACACACAATCTGGCATGAAATCTGAGAACTCCATCCTCAAAAACATTGAAGTCTGATTGCTACTCACTCCGTACTTTCCCCACAATTTTCATCAACTTTGCGACTTTTGTCTGAGTGACTTTAATTTTCTCCTGTAAGGTTGGTTGAATTATCAAACTGGCCATGATCACTTGTGAATTCCCCTCCACTAACTCTGTATCCAACCTTTCCAGATCCATCCTGATCTGATGCTGTACAACAACCACCGAAACTAACGCACCCACTGGCTTTCGAATCAAAGTATCAACTACCACATTAGCCTTTTCTGGTGGTAACTAATGGTACATTTGTAATACCTTATCAATTCAAGCCATCTTCGTTGCTCATGTTCAACTCCTTCTAGGTGAAAAAGTGTTTAAGAATTTTGTGACCAGTAAAGATCTTGCACTTTTCATCATATATGCAACGACCTGCCTATTTTACCATAAATTTTTTTCCCATAATAATAGACAATAGAATAATCTTGTCAACACATAGTCAACCTGGACCCATGGGTACCAGGGATATGCCTAAAATACAACATTGACTCCTAAACAATGGGAAACATAAAAACATATACATATATAATCATCCAACTAACACAACACCAGAATTTTACTACAACTGTCATATACATACACACATCCCAAAATATCCAAAAAGTGGCCTAGGGTCAACACCCAAAAATTTGTCAGACCCTAGAAAATTGACTTACCCTTCAGACAGGGTAGAATAGCTGAACTCTAACGTTGTGGAACTCTATCCTCTCTTCTATCTGAGGCTCCTAAAATGTTAATATAGCTAAGGGTGAGACACCTCTCAGTAAGGGAAATAAACTAATATCAGTTTGTGGCAACATGAGTACTTTCGTGTTATACGTATAACAGTACATAAATCATACTTGATAAAAATGCCTGTATCATATATGGGAAAAACATAATTTATCATAACATGGTACAACATATTGAATTTATATACATATAAATCATCTCATATAATTGTTTATGAAAAATACCCTGGATGGATAGTTGGCTGGTGTCATGTCTTACCCCCACATGATTGGGTTATGCGGCCCAAAGTTGGGATCAAGCAATGGCTGGCCAACCACGGTAGATCAACATAAGTCTGTAAGTACGATGGGTTTGCCCCTCCTGGTCCGGACACCAGAGGGCCTGTACTACCATAAAACCACATCGACTGTCGATCTCCCACTACCCCTTATGGCAAGTGGTATCACTAGCATATACATGATCGTGATTATATAGCTACGGTATTGTGCTTCGTGAAAGCTTAAACCAAGAACATATACTATATTTCCAAATAATGATACATGGCTATTTTATAATAATATCTGTCATGTTATTATTTTCATAAAACCTTGCATAATAGATCATATAAAATTTGCGGCTCTTACGCCAGCATAGCATATCATAAAAACTCTCGGCCCCTACGCCGGTATATTATATAAAACCTCAGCCTTTACGCTGGCATATCATATAAAATCTTCAGCCCTTATGCTGACATATCATATAAAATCCTCGACCCTTACACCGGCATTTTATATAAAATCCTTAGTTTGAAAATCCCTGTATCATTTTAATATTTTTCTTAAAGCAGTAAAAACATACTTATTTTGTAAACTTATTTCATCATCATAATTTCCACGGTAAAGGTTGCTCATGCCACACAAAAGAGTAAATATTCAGAACATAAAATTTGTTCTAAAATCATATTTCTGATATTACACATGAAAACCATATTTCTGATCAACAGTATTATATCCTACATAATCCTACAATATACATATTTATCTGAAATAAAATGCTGTAAAAATAGTAAATATATTTTCATCAAATAACTAACTTAGTTTATTCCCTTACCTGACTTTCTAGGAAGCCCACAAAATTCCCAAAATCACCCCCATGCGTTCCCCAGCTCAACACCCTGAAATTGATATTTTTTCCCAACAAAATTTCAGTATTATCTTACCTAACATATTCTCCTCAGTCCAGAAACACCAAAAACCTAATAAAATTGAAATTAACTAACTTACCCAAATTTTGAGATGGTTCCCAAGTAGGCCTTATCAACAATCCACTTTTGCAAAAATGAAAAAAAAAACTTCCTAGGAGTAGCATGGCAGCTTCGGATCGTCGATTCAACGAAGATTTGACCCAAAATTCTAGAGAGAAGGGGTGGGGCAAAGAAGAGAGAAAAAGAGGAGGATTCACATGTTGTTTTCTTTGTTGAAATCCGAATTTGAGCCATTTATACAATTGGCTTCGTCGATGAGACATGTCACTTCGTTGACGAGGACAAGTAGAAAGTTCGTCAATGAGCACTTATTCATCGTCGACGAATTTCAAGTCCTAAAATAACCCCTCTCGGTAATTCCTCGTCGACGAGTCATGTATCCCCATCGATGATCCCAATAAGCCGCTTCGCGTTTGTCGTCGAGGACCTGCTATGACCCCCCTTTAACATTTCCTTTTCCTCTCCTTTCTTTTATTATTTAAATACCATAATTATTCGGGTCTCTACATTCTCCCCTCATAAAAATTTTGTCCTCGAAATTTACTGTTTGAGCGATTCACCATCCTTTAAAGAAAATGAACTACTTATTTTATTACTTACCCTCACTTATGATGGAGGAATGTCGTGGTTGTATTCAAGGTTCTGGGAGATTATATATACACATAAAATAAAATTCTCCCACAACCGAAATACTATCTACTACCAGAATATTATTACATCTAACTAACTTACACAAAAGAAATTTACATACTCCCTAGTAACTTTTCTCGTTTACTACTGACCCCTGCTGAAGAGATATGGGCACTTCTATTCTATCTGTTCCTTGAGCTCCCATGAAGCTTCCTCTATCGCATGATTTCTCCACAAAACTTTTACTAAAGGAATCTTCTTATTGCACAATTCTTGTTCTTTCCTATCCAGAATATGCACCGGTAACTCCGCATATGCTAAAGTATCCTCGAGTTCTATCTCACCATAAATATTGATCACATGGGAGGGATCTGGGAGGTATTTTCTTAATATGGAGACATGGAATACGTTGTGTATTCTAAATAAAATGAGTGGTAAGGCTAGCCTATAGGCAACTGACCCCACTCTCTCAAGAATCTCAAACGAGGCAATAAACCTAGGGCTAAGCTTACCCTTCTTTCCAAATCTCATAACTCCCTTTAATGGAGTTATTTTCAAAAACACGTGATCTCCAACATCAAACTCCAATTTCCTACGATAATATCAGCGTAACTCTTTTTTTGGTTTTGAGCTGCACTGATTCTGTCTCTAATGAGCCGAACTTTATCATATGCCTACTACACTAGCTCTGTCCCCACAACTCGCCACTCACCTAACTCATCCCAGTATAGAGGAGAATGAAATCTCCTACCATAAAGCACCTCATAACGTGTCATTCCAATACTAGGCTGATAGCTATTATTGTATCTGAACTCTACCAGCGGCATATACTGAGTCCAACTATCCCCAAAATCGAGCACGTATGCCCGCAGTATATCTTCTAATATCTAAATCACCTTCTCAGTCTGGTCATTCATCTGAGGATGAAACATCATGTTGAAAGATAACTGAGACCCCAAAATCTCTTGGAAACTCTTCCAAAATCGTGACGTGAAACATGGGTCTCGGTTTGACACTATAGACATTGGCACACCACGAAAATGAACTATCTCCTGAACATAAATCTCTGTCAATTTGTCCATGGAGTAGCTGATTTTAATGGGAATGAAGTGAGTAGTCTTCGTCAATCTGTCAATGACCACCCAAATAGCATTCTGACCATGCAGTGCCGGTGGCAAACTCATCACAAAGTCCATAGATACATAATCCCACTTCCACTTTGGGATGTAAAGTGGTTGCAACTAGCCCATCGGCCTCTGGTGCTCAGCCTTTACCTACTAGCATGTTAGACACTGTTGTAGGAAATTAGAAATTTCCTTCTTTATGCCGCTCCACCAATAAGACTGTCACGGATCCCTATACATTTTAGTACTACTTGGATGAACCATGTACAAGGACCTATGAGCCTTCTCTAAAATCGTCCTCCTAATATCAGCATCTGTAGGAACACACAATCTAGAACGAAACCTCAGAGCCCCGTCATCAGAAATACTAAATTCATCTCCCTGTCCGTCATGCACCTTAGCTATCAACTCTGCTAATTTTGCATCATCTCTATGAGCTGTCTTAATCCTTTCTTGTAGAGTAGGTTGCACTACCAGGCTGGCAATAAATGCTTGAAGATCACTCTTTACCAATTCTACATCAAGCCTCTCCAGATAAATCTAAATTGGATGTTGAACCACCATAGTTGCTAGTGTTGATTCCACTGATTTCCTGCTGAAAGCATTAGCTACCACGTTTGATTTCCCTAGGTGGTAATTATTAGTGTAGTTATAATCTTTAATAAGTTCCAACCACTGCCTCTGTCTCATGTTCAGTTCCTTTTGAGTAAAGAAGTACTTCAAACTTTTGTAATCGGTGAATATCTCGCATCTCTCACCGTACAAGTAATGCCGCCAAATCTTTAACACATGTACCACTGCAACCAATTCCTGATCGTGGGTAGGATAGTTCTTTTCATACTCTTTCAACTGTTGGGAGGCATAAGCTACAACCCTACCATGCTGCATCAATACACAGTCAAGTCCTTTCAAAGACGCGTCACTATAAATGATATAACCATCACCCCCTGATAGAATGATCAGCACTAGTGCAGTGACAAGCCTCAGTTTCAGTTCCTAGAAGCTCTGCTCACAATCCTCATCCCATTCTAACCTGACATTATTCCTAGTTAGCTGCGTGAGAGGTTATGATAAAGATGAAACCCCTCAACAAACCGAAGGTAATAACTCACCAGTCCCAAGAAACTCCTAATTTCTTAAATGTTTTTCGGCCTTTCCCAATTCAACACTATCTCAATCTTGCTGAGATCTACTAAAATACCTTCCCCTAAAATAACATGCCCCAAAAACGACATTTACTAAACTTCACATTCACATTTACTAAACTTAGCATACAACTTCTTTTCCCCAAGCATCTAAAGCACCAGTCGTTGATGCGTCTCATGCTCCTCAAAACTCCTCGAATAGACCATTATATTATCAATGAAAATTACAACGAACTGGTCTAAATACTAGTGAAATACTCTATTCATCAAGTTCATAAATACAGTAGAAGCATTCATCAAACCAAACGGCATAACGAGAAATTCATAATGCCCATATCTGGTCCTGAAGGCTCCCTTTGAGACATCTTCTGCTTTTACTTTCACCTGATGGTAGCCTAATCTGAGGTTAATCTTGGAATAGAACCACGTACCCTGAATCTAGTCAAATAAATTGTCTATATGGGGTAGAGGATATATGTTCTTGATCGTCGCCTAATTAATTTCCCTGTAATCTATACACATCCTCATAGACCCATCCTTTTTCTTTACAAATAACACTAGAGCTCACCACAATGATACACTACGCCGAATAAAACCCTTATCCAGCAAGTCTTGCAACTGACCCTTTAGCTCTCCCAACTCTGTTGGAGCCATTCAGTAAGGAGCTTTAGAAATAGGTGTCATCCCAGGAAGTAGATCAATAGCAAAATCTACCTCGTGGTCGGGAGGTAACCCAGGTAGATTTTCTGGAAAAACGTCTAGAAATTCCATAACCACTGGTGTACTACCCAGCTTCAATTGATTCTCTCACACCTCCTTTACAAAAGCCATAAATCCCTGACAACCATCCATGAGTAATCTCCTCACCTGTATAACTAATACTAACTAAGGCAGAGATTGTACACGCGACCCAATGAACCTAAATTCTAATCTTCCCGAAGGTCTGAATATTACTTCTTTCAAATGACAGTCTATGGTGGTGTAATTGGCTACCAACCAGTCCATACCAAAAGTTACATCGAACCTGTGGATGTCCAATACTATCAAATCACCTGACAAAATTTTCCCCTAAATATCAACTCGACAACCTTGAAGCACTCTACTACACCTCATTACTGACCCCATCGGTGTAGTTACTAACAGTTCGGTGACAAACAACTGGGTTTCTGCTCCACATAATCTAATACATCTTATAGCCACAAACGAGTGTGTGACTTATAAATCAAATAATCCAATAACTTTAAATGAAAGCATGTTAATCATACCTGTCACCACATCGCCGGCTATCTCAACATCTCCAGGCATCAAAGCATAGACCCTCGTTGGAGCTACATTCCTCTGCTGGCCTCCATGAGGCGCCTGATAGCCTCCTCCGTATGGTCTGGGAGTAGGAGCAGTATTAGGTGATGTGGGGCAATCTTGTACCAGATGTCCTTGCCTATCGCAGTGATAGCAGATGGCTATTCCCACTCGACACTCTCCCAAATGTCTCTTTCCACAAGTCTAACAGACTGGAAAATGCTGCACCGTCTGCAACTCACGACCTCCAGTCCCCTGCCTCTATCCTCTACCATAGTTTCTTCTCCTCAACTAACCCTACCTCGCTCCCTCCCAAAAGTCTAAAGGCGTAGATCTCTTCTTCTATCCCTACTCCTCTACATCCATGCGCTCACTAGCCTAGGCCAAAGCTGCTTTGTCAACTAACTCAGAAAAATCTTGTATCTTCAACACGACCACCTACTTGTATATTCCTCGCCTCAATCCTCTTTCAAACTATCTCGCCTTCTTTACTTCATCAGGAACCATATACGAGGTGAAGTGGGAAAGCTTTATAAACTGTGCCGCATACTGTTGGATCGACTGTTGTCCCTACTTCAAATTCAGGAACTTTTCCACTTTAGATTTCCTAACAGTGGCTTGGAAATCTGTCAAATAATAATTCTTTAAATCATTCTCAAGTCAGAGCTATCAACATCGTCCTCTACTGCTCTAGAAGTTTCACAACAGTCCACCACCTCTCAGCCACCCCTGTCAGTTTATAGGTGGTGAAGAGGACCCTCTACTCCTTCGTACACTGTAATACTGCCAAAACTTTCTCAATCTCCTGCATCCAATTCTCAGCTACTACAGGATCAACTCCTCCTTAAAATTTCGGAGGATTCTTCTTGGTAAATTTCTCTATCGTGCACCCATGGCCTGCAGATGGGTCTTCCTGCTTTCTGGAGCTCCTAGCAATCTCAACCATAACCTGCTGAGCCACACTGCGTAATACTGCATCATAATCAGCCCCACCTACACCCGAGAACCTTGCACCATCACTACCACTCGCATTGGCACTACCTCCTCCAGGGTCCATCCTGAAAAGACAATAAACATGACTCGGGGACCCTATTCTTATAATTTATGTGTCTAACTAAAATCTCTTATCTCGACATCCTTATCTTATTTCAAGATTCAGTTCTACACTTTAGAAACACAACCCGACAATAGTTTACTATAGTTTTCATGAAATCGTCACCCTAGGAAAAACACAGAAACCACCATGGAAGTCCTATCTCTAACCTGCAGAACAAAACCTCAAATCATTTCCCTATACTCTGGTATTGTTTCTTCTGCACTTTAAAGTCTACAGAACCTAACAACTTAGGCTCTGATACCAAACTGTAATGACCTAACTATTTTACCATAAAATTTTTTTCCCATAATAATAGACAATAGAATAATCATGTCAACTCATAGTCAACCTAGACCCATGGGTACCAAGGATATACCTGAAATACAACACTAATTCCTAAACAACAGGAAACGTAAAACCATATATATACAATCATCCAACCAACACAATACTAGAATTTTATTACGACTGTCATATACTTACACACATTCCAAAATATCCAAAAAGTGGCCTAGGGTCACCACCCAAAAATCTGTCAGACCCTAGCAAATTGACTTACCCTTTAGATAGGGTAGAACAGCTGAACTCTAACATTGCGGAGCTCTATCCGCTCTTCTATCTGGGGCTCCTGAAATGTTTATAGAGTTAGGGTGAGACACCTCTCAGTAAGGGAAATAAACTAATATCAATGTGTGGCAACATGAGTACTTTCGTGTTATATGTATAACAGTACATAAATCATACTTGATAAAACTGTTTGTATCATATCTGGGAAAAACATAATTTATCATAACGTGGAATAACATACTGAATTTCTATACATATAAATCATCTCATATAATTATACATGAAAAATACCCTAGATGGATAGCTTGCTAGTGTTATGTCTTACCCCCAAATGATTGGGTTATGAGGCCCAATGGCGGGATCTAGCAATGGCTGGCCAACCATGCTAGATCAACATAAGTCTATAAGTATGATGGGTTTGCCCCTCCTGGTCCAGAAACCAGAGGGACGCCTACACTACTATAAAAACACATCAACTACCAATCTCTCACTGCCCCTTACGGCAAGTGGTAGCACTAACATATACATGACCGTGATCATATAGCTACGGCACTGTGCTTCGTGAAAGCCTAAATCAAGCCAAACAGGTTCTGATAACATATAATATATTTCCAAATAATGATGCATGGCTATTTCAATAACAGTGTGTGGCTTAAGTGTTTAATATATATTTAAAATATCCATCCAAATACAATCACGATCCACAATCAGCCCAAAATATCATACTCATAATCACAACACGGACAATGTCTTTGTCATTCAATCACATGCCCACAATCCTAAATATTTTACTGATAATTCCTGAGAATAGGGAAGCCTACCCTCCCATACAAGTAAATTCTCTCTGCTCTAATGCTAACACCAGGGCACTCACCTTTCTTAGTAAGCCCTCGGGTTATGTATCCAGGTAAAGTCTCTGAGAATAGGGAAGCCTACCCTCCCATACAAGTAGATTCCCTCTGCTCTAATGCTAACACCAGGGCACTCACCTTTCTTAGTAAGCCCTCGGGTTATGTATCCAGGTAAAGTCTCTGAGAATAGGGAAGGTCACCCTCCCATACAAGTGGCTTCCCTCTACTCTGGTATCCATAAGTAATTACCAGAATACTCATCTTCCTCAGCAAGCCCTCGCGTGGAGTAATCTACTTTACCATAAATACTTAATTAAAGTTACACACAATCATTACCAAACATTTCATAAAGTTCCACACAGGATAATCAACATAGTCATCAACCATACCCATACAGGGTCCATCACCATGCAAAAAGACAACGTCCACACAGGACTATCAAACATATAGCATACATGTCCATAAAAGACTGGTCCACATTGGACTAATCAATCATATAGCATACATGTCCACACAAGACTAATCAATCACATAACATACATATCCACACAGGAATAATCAAACCACACAGGTTACAAAGCAAACACTTCGTCCATGGTAAATAGGTAAACAACCTCCTCATACCACTGCTAATGTTTACCTCCCAATATAAACGCTTATATAACGACCTCCTCATACCACTACCAATGTTATATGACGGTTATACCAGAAACAAAATAACAACCTCCTCATACCACTGCCAACGTTATATCGTAATTTACATGAACCATAACACAAATCAATAACCAATCTAACCAATCAATCATATCCACACAATTACCACAGTATACACAACCATCCAGTATCTGCAATTAACTAGGAAAGTCAACCTAGCAGAAATCACAGCCAAACACTATTCGCAATCTCAATAATTTAGTTTTCCACAATGCTCACAACAATTTAATTAACAAGAGTGGTTTCAACCACATGATTTTTCCCAATATAATATATATAGAATTAGTATTGTCAATACCAGCATGTTTTAGAAAACTATACCTGAATATGTAGAAATTATACCCAAAATTAGTCGTTTAAAATTATTAAAAAAACTATTATAAAATATTTTCCCTTACCTGCTCCTCGTAATTCGGTCTAATATTAACAAAACGAGACCCTGCATTCCAAAAATCCCTCAACTCCCTCAAATCTCATAAAATTACTCTTATAATACATCCTAGACTCCAAATAACAATATTTGCTAAGAAAGTTCCAAAATAACACACTTAACTTGGTTTTCAGATGTTTCCCAAACTTCCCAAATCGAAGATCCGCTCCACCTATATTGTAGAGAATCTTCCCAATAGTCTCATGGTAACTTTCGATCGTCGAACCGAGCTAAATCTAGCCCGGAATCGTAGTGAGAAGGTAGTAGGGCTGAATTTTCTATAGAGAGAGAGAGAGAGAGAGAGAGAGAGAGAGAGAGAGAGAGAGAGAGAGAGAGAGAAAAAGAGAGAATACATGCAAAAAGTTCGCACTGAAATGAAATAATTCACTATTTATAGGAAGGGGTTCGTCGATGAGACACGTGGACTCATCGACGAGTCCTAGTACACAGTTAGGTGACGAAATAGGGAACTTATTAACAAATTTTAGTCATATGAAACCCCTCTCGGTAATTCCTCATCGACGAGACATGTGCCCTCATCGACGAGCCAAGACAGAACGTTCGTCGATGAGACCAATTGGTTCATCGGCGATTCTTTGCTGACACCCTTAAAAATATTTCTCTTTCTTCCCCTTTTTTTTCTCCTTTATTATTTTTATTAATTAAATTTTCCAAGTCGTTACAACCTACCACACTCTATCAACTCATATGCTGTAAAATATATATATTTCTTAGTGAGATGTGAGCCTTTTTTATGAGATCAATGAGTAAGGTTCCTTGGCTTTTTATTCTTAATTGTGGTTAGTATCTTATGGGTGTAATGACTATGTTCTAATAAAATGATGGGTCACCATCTTTGGTTGGCCAGTATACCCAAAAGAATCAAACAATTCATTGACTTACCACTTGGTAACCCATTTGAGCCTTAATTTTAAACAACATTTTTATTAAAGTAAGGTTACCAAAAATTTAACCTTGATTTGGGTCTCTTAGTGTCTGGAATTTTATTTGAAGCAATGGTTACTGCCAAAAGGATGGCAAGACATCTTTCTGCTATCCAAAATAAAATCAAATAAAAAATCTCTTTTTAGCCCCATTGAGCTTGAAAATTTTATTTCTTGAATATACCGTTAAATGATCACCCCCCCCCCCCCCACACACACACACACACACACAAGTAATTTCAAGAAAATTAATATAAAGCCCTAAGTGAATACCAAATAAAAAGGGGAAACCAAGATCCCCTCATAAAAGGAAAAGCAATATATATAGTAAAAGAATGGAAATACAAAAAAAAATGAAAAAAAAAAAAAGGAAAAATGATCAGGGGCATACTTCATAGGTGATCCTTGACTAATGTTACCCTAATAAAATTGATGGCTTTGAACCTTATTAAATCTTTTTTTTTTTCTTTAGCCCATACCCTCGGCCTAAGGAAATTCCTAACCCAATTGATATGCGTTAGTTCCTCAAATGAATTAAAAGTTCAATAGAGTTTGAACTACGTTATGACCTAATCCTAATAAGGTACATAGGTAGCTTATTTAGAGAACAAGTTCAGTCAACTTTTCGCACCACTAGGGGCATAAATGTCATTTTGGGAGAGGTTTTAAGCTTTAGTTTCCTTGTTCTTCTAGAAACATATATCCTTAGACTACATTTCATCTTATATCTTAAAGTCCACCCTGAGATTGGAATACTAATCAAAATACCCAATGAGACACTAATTGCAATTCAAGATAGAAAGGCTAAAAATGGGCTATGGAACACAAATTAAGAAGGTACTATTGGAAGTTGGCGTCAAATTTAACATGGAATAGTGAAGAAGTGAATGCATCAGATGGGTAGTATTAGTTCTACTTTTTCCCATAATAATAAAATGAAGAAAGGGAGTATGAAGTAGAAAAAGAAAAGGTATTTACCCGTTGACTTGATTCTCTAAGTTAACATCAAAGTTGCATGGCATCAGAGTACTGGTAAAGCCACTTCCTATTCAACAACCACATAAACTAGGAAAATAAATAGGTTTGAGCATTTCATTTGTGTTGAGGATGTGACTCATATTCAAAGTAGATCACATGTACCGGAGAAAGCTATGTGATGCGAGGGACAAAGGGACAGAAGCAAAGTGTTTTCTTCTGCTCCAAACCGTCGACGGTTTTCTTTAGTGTAGATTACTTAAATTCAAATATGGGGCTTGTATATTGGGCTTATCTGGAGAATTTTCCTTCGAGGGATCGATACAAATGTAGTTTATTTATACTAGAACATTTCTATATGCATTAGATTGTTATATAAACATCATTATGTAACCTTAGATGAGATTAAGCTTCAAGTAAGCTTCAAAGATTGTAGCTTTAACATTGATCATAGTGAAAACTGAAGTGCTGCTCCTGTGGACATAGGCTACTACTGAACCACGTAAATCTTGTGCATTCTAGCTATGTTTTTTTATTCTTCTTATTATTGTTTAATTGCTTCTTGAGTATATGCCATCATTAAGTGATTGCATTAGTGGTTGTTGGTTGTTGATTTTTTTGTGATTTATTGTGTGCTTCCGCTACGTGTGTTCAAGTTGAACGAACCTTAACAAGGGGTATCAGAGCTATTAGTTCTACAATGGCTAGGGTATCTTTTATTAAGTTCGATGTGAACAAGTTCAATGGAACTGGTAATTTTGGGCTTTGGCAATGAAGGGTGAAGGACTTTTTAGTACAGTAAAGGATGGAGAAGGCATTAAGTGAAAAGAAGCCAGCCAACATGAATGATGCAAGTTGGAAGGAGCTTGAAGCAAATGAGGTTTCCATGATCAGGTTATGTCTGGCCAATGACATGTTGTATCATGTCAAGGATGAGGACTCGTTGGCGGTGGTTTGGTTGAAACTAGAGTGCCGATACATGTCCAAATCAATTTCGAATAAGTTGTATCTTAAGCAAAAGAGTTATTGGCTTAAAATGGCGGAGGGTTCAGATTTGATTCAACACATCAACACATTTAATTAAATCATTAGTGATCTGGGGTGAGTTGATGTGAAGTTTGAGGAGGAAAAAGGATTGATGTTGTTGAATTCCCTACCTACGTCGCCTACATATAAGAATCGGGGTACGACGCTGGCTTGCGAGAAAGAAACCCTAGAGTTGGGGGACATCACAAGTGTGTTGCTATGTTCCACTAAAGGAAAAAGGCCAGCGATGAGGGTTCACATAGTCAAGGGTAATTAGGATCGTGGGATAGGCAAATCCTGGAGTAGACCTAGTGGTAATAAAAATCAGTCTAGGAGGAAGAAGGATGTTCGTCATTTTAAGTGCAAGAAACTAAGGCACATGAAACTAAAATGTTTGGAGTGGGAGTAGGAAAAGGTAAAAGCTTAAGAGGGTTCATCAAAATCCTTGAATGTAGTTGAAGAAGGGGACTCTGGGAGTAGTGACGGTGAGATGCTTACGATTTCATCAGGTTTAGAAAGCCTCATAGGTTCTTGAATCTTAGATTCAGGATGCTATTTTCATGTGATGTCTAACAAAGCCTAGTTCACCACTTACAGATTGATGAGTCTCCTAGTTCCGTTCTGACGGGAAACAATGTGGTTTGCAAAGTTATCGGAATGGGGGATATTAGGATCAAGATGTATGATACTGTAGTAAGGACTTTATATGGGGTAAGGCAGTACCCGATCTACGGAAGAACATAATATCATTGGGTGCTTTGGATTGTGACGGGTATAGTTACAAGTCCAAAGGTGGGACGATGATGGTGTGTGATGGCGTATTGATGGTGATGAATGGATAGAGGATAGTAGGGAATCTCTATGCGCTATAGAGTAATACAGTTGTAGGTAAAACTACAGTTAAGAGTTATAAGTCAAGAAATACTATTTTGTGTAATGTAACCACACACAAAATGGTGGGTATTCTTAACTACATTAGTGTGGATGTTTAGGGACCGGTGAAGGCAGCATCACAGGTTGGACATGGGTATTTCGTGAGGTTATCACAAAAGGTCTGGGGGTATCTCATGCAACACAAGTTGAAGTTGTTTTCCAAGTGTACCTTGTGGTTGAGGTGGAGTACTAGATCGGGAGAGAGTTCCTCAGGTCAGATATTGTTGCTAGGCATGCTGATGTTCAAGAAGTTTAGTGAGTGGGGCATGGTTTAGGCAAGGCTTGCAAGGGACTTCTTGGTGAAGTCAGCGAGTATGACGTGTTTCTTGGTTGATTGATCGCCAAAGGTATTACTAGATGGGAGAGTTGCAAGAGAGGCTTGGACTAGTTATACAGTAGACTTTGGAGTTCCATCTTTGCACATTTCTAGTGAAGTGGGATCTAGGCTTGGTGTTATTTCCGAATAGTCCATCTTTCTGGTATGTAAGAAAGATGGGTTCAAGATGGGTGATCCAACGGTAAACAGGGTGGCGATTGGTGAAGACATGGCTTTAGGTGTTAAAACCATGGGACATCGTACTCAGGTAGATAAAGAGAAACCAGTGCCAGAAAGATGCAATAGCAGCAATGAGCATGACATGCAGGTGGATTTGGAGACTCAAGGTAGGAGTGTAGGGAGTTCTAACCCAGGAGACTTGCAGTATCACAGGATAAATTGGTGTAGAATGGAGATTGTGATGCGGATTGAGCTTCAGACTTAGGGTAGAAATGTAGGGAGTTCACACTCAGAAGACCAGCAGGACCACAATGGGCTTAGAGGCACTATCAAGCCACTGCCTTGGTGTGATTTGATGTCTTATGCAACCATTACTACTAGGAAGGATCCTACTACCTTTTAAGAGGTAGTACACTGCCAGGGGAGGGGTAGGTGGACATGTGCCATGGTGGAGGAGATGAATGGACTGTATAAGAATTAGACATGGGGGTTGGTGGAGCTCTCAGATGGGGAGAGGGAGATAGGGTGCAAGTGGGCAAATATTCTATTGTTTTGTGTGAGTGACATACCGATTGCTGGAAAGGTTCCGACTGAGGTAAATCAGTCGGGGACTCTGTTGAGAAAGGAAGTTAACATAAAAGTCTTGAGTGTTGCCAATATTATTCTTGGGCTAGAGATTTGCAAAAGTAAAGTTACAAGGAGATTGGGATTATCTCATGGTGACTTTGTAGCTGCGTGGAGATTGGTGTTATCTTAGAGCGGCTATATGGACAAAACTACATGGAGATTGTGGTAATCTCAGGGTGGTTTTGGGGATCAAGTGTTGGTGAGGTTTAGTGTGGTTAGTGCTAAACCGATCACCGGTACACCATTGGCGAATCTAAGTAAATGGTTTACCGCTTAGTACTCGAGGACGAATGGTGATGTTCGAGTCGTGTCAAAAGGTTCCTATGCCAGTACAGTTGGGTACTTTGGCAGGCAACAGAGGGTTTCATTGGTTGTTTGGTTCGCAAGTGGAGGCTACACAAGGGACATGGATGACAAGAAGCTTGCAACGGGGTATGTTGTGGGAAGGCCTAAGGGTTGGAAGTTCGGGATACCTTCTTAGGGTGCAATATTAGTTGCAACTAGATTGGAGTTCTTGGCAGAGGCAGAGGCTGTCAAGGTAGCATTGTGGTTTGAAGGATCATTCAATGAGCTAGGTGTTCAGTTAAGTGAACTTTCTGTTACCACGGTCAAGTTCAAGCATGGCTTGGACTTGATTTACGTCTCCAAGTGTTAGAGGTGAGGTGGGTCCTTATCTACAGGCCCAGGTGGAGCAGTGGTTTTGCTTTTAGATTTTCAAGGTGGTGAATATTCGCCAAGATGGAGATTGTTGGGGATGCGGCTTATATTCAGAGCGAATCACATGTATCGAAAAAAACTACATGACACGAGGGACAAAGGAATAGAAGTAAGGTGTTTTCTTCTTCTCCAAACCATCGACGGTTTCCATCAGTGCAGATTACGTAAATTCAAGTCAGGGGCTTGTAGATTGGGCTTATCTAGAGGATTTTCCTCCGAGGGATCGATACAGATGTAATTTAGTTATACTAGAACACTTCTATACACATTATATTGTTATATAAACATTATTATATAGTCTTCGATGGGATTAAGCTTCAAGTAAGCTTCAAAGAAAGTATCTTTGACATTGATCATGGTGAAAATGGAAGTCTTGCTCCCATAGACGTAAGCTATTACCGAACCACGTAAATCTTGTGCATTCTAGTTATGTTTTTTATTCTTCTTATTATTTTTTGATTGCTTCTTGAGTATATTTCATGATTGAGTGATTGCATTAGTGGTTGTTGATTGTTTTGCCGGGAGATTGTGTGCTTCCGCTGCTCATGTTCAAATTGAACGAACCTCAACAATTTGTATCACTAATGAGATGTGTTATCTAATTGCATACTTATTCATTTAACTTCAAAATGATTTAAACATTAAAAGTGCAATCCTTAAGAGGGTATCATTGCTAGCTAGGAAAATTTAGTGAAGCATTGGTGAGACGTTAAGTTGTGAGAAAACAAAATCCAAGGGCACTCACATTAAACAATGTAAGTGGTATTTTATACTCAAGATCATAGTTCTTGAAGATTGTTAATATGGGCATCATTGACAAAACATGAACTTTCTTCTCCACAATTGAAATTTGAAAAATGATGAGCAAAATTGAGATATGGAAAAAATTGGTTTTAGATTCTTGTCTGTTAACTAGATATGCATTGGTTCACGAGCATACTTGAAAAGTAAATCTGTGCATCTTCATGCATTGCATGCATAACATCAATAGTGATAGGATGCAAGTAAAACCATTACATAAGTAGAGTTAAGATATGTCCTCACTTCTTGCACTATAATATTCATATCATATAAATTACTTTCATAAATTTTGTGAGTAGTCTTCATTTCAATTCTCTCATCTTTAATTCATTGCCTTCCATAAATTCAAATGGTTTATGTTCTACTTAGAGTGTGGGGGCATTAGTTCACAAATTTGAGTAATTCCTTCAAGTTGTTTTGTCTATTTTGGATAGTTGGTACATTAGTTCCCAAATCGTAGTCACTTTCAAGTTGTATTGTCTACTTCGAAGGCACATGGCATTAGTTCCCAAATCTGAGTCATCGTTTCCAGGTTTTTTTGGCTATCTTAGAGGCATGTGGCAATAGTTCCCAAATTTGAGTAGTAGTTTGCAAGTTGTTTTAGCTATCTCAAGGGCATGTGGCAATAGTTCTCAAATCTAAGAAGTCACTTCCAAGTTATTCTAGTTATCTCAGAAGCATATGACAATAGTTCCCAAATCTGAGTAGTCGCTCTCAAGTTATTCTGGCTTTCACGAAGGCATATGGCAATAGTTCTCAAATCTAAGTAGTCACTTCCAAGTTATTCAGGCTTTCTCAGAGGCATATGAGATTAGTTTCCAAATCTGAATAGTCATTTCCAAGTTATTTTGTCTATCTCGAAGACATGTGGCATTAGTTCCCAAATCCAAATAGTTGCATCCAAGTTATTTTGATTATTTCAAAGGCATGTGGCATTAGTTCTCAAATTCGAGTAGTTTCTTCCAAGTTGTCTTGGCTATCTATCTCAAAGGCATGTGGCATTAGTTCCCAAATTTGAGTAGTCACTTCCAAGTTGTTTTGGCTGTCTCAAAGGCATGTGGCATTAGTTCCCAAATATGAGCAATTGTTTTCAAAGTTGTGATGATTTATCTACCTTGGTGGTACGTGGCATAGTTTCCAAATCCATGATAGCAATCTCTTCATAAACTAGGTCAATTTGCACCTTATTCTATAAGTTTGTCGAGTTGACCTAGATTTCATGCATTTGACGTGCCTTGGACCATTAGTTTGGGGAGCAACGTGGCGCGATCCTAGGCATTCAATGTGTGTTTATACTGGAGGGTCTGATCGCTGCTACGTTAGCGATCTTTGTTAAACCCTTAAGGCTCACCGTATTTTGCCACGTGGCAGGTGACTTCATGCTGATATCACCCTGTTGCAGTAAAGATTCAAAAATAAACAAATAAAATATTTCGCCCCCATTGGCTGCCACGTGGTAGCCTTTCCCCAATTGGATCGTCTCAGTTTGACCCAAGTCAACTTGAGCTGACCCTTTAACCCAGTTCAGACCAGTTGAATTGGTCTAACCTGTCCTGAATCTCCGGTTCATTTCTTTAATTT
Organism: Malania oleifera; assembly: GCF_029873635.1. Taxonomy (NCBI): domain Eukaryota; kingdom Viridiplantae; phylum Streptophyta; class Magnoliopsida; order Santalales; family Ximeniaceae; genus Malania; species Malania oleifera. The sequence goes on along the minus strand of NC_080427.1, from coordinate 19,073,336 downwards.
AAATTTAAATTTCTAATTTTTAAAAATTGAGAAAAATAGTAAAAAAAAAAATATTGAAGATAAAAAACTAAATAAAAATTATTTAAGTTATTTTGACTCAGAAAACAAAGAAATGGAAAAATAAAAATGCTAAAAATAAATAAAATGGAGAAAAAAAAGTTTTTAAAAATCCTATTGAATTGCAGAAAAATGTTGGAAAATTTTCAGAAAATTTTTAAAAAATTTTGGAAAACCTAGGAATGTTTTAAAAGCTTTTTTTTTTTTGTTCAAAATTTGATGAATTTGTTTGATTATTATCTATATATATTCGAGTTTGTGTGTGTGTGTGTGTGTCCCAATGATTAAACAAAGAGTAAAATGGTGTTTCAAGCCTCACGTATATTAGTTTTGAGGGGGGTTTATCTAATAAGATCCCCTCCTTTGGTGGTCTTATTAGACATTCCTACATCGCACTTTATTTCACATTTTTTTTTTAAAAAAATTAGTATTTATTTGCTTTGTGAGTTAATTAAGACTATTCATTTCAATTTAGGGATAATTCATAGTTAATTAGATACTGCTCGTAGAACGGGTGTATAGGGGGTGTTAATACCTTCTCTTCGTATAACTAAATTCTCATTTCCAATTTTGGTAAATGTACACTGAGATTACTGGTTTCTTAATCTTAAAATTAGTTTAGAGACAAATCAACAAGTAGTAATTAGATGAATTAATCTCATCTAGGTAAATAACAAGTCAGTGGCGACTCCATCGAACTTCTATTATCATTACCTCTCGTCATTCCATACCTTTCTCTGAGACGTTGCAACACTTGGATTAATGAACAGATGTAACGTAATCAGTAAAAAATATACATATAATATTAATCCGTGTTGGATAGCAATCAAATTGGAGGCACTGTATTTAATTTTTTATACGAGGAGTTTGAGCAAGTACTACGAAACTGGTTTGCAGGGTTTCAATGGCAGATCCATCACTTTAATTCTCTCTCTCTCTCTCTCTCTCTCTCTCTCTCTCATTGCAAGAATGTTTATGTACGGATTTAGAAAAGATGTAAGCTATGGTGGGGTTTGCATGCTGTGCTACCTCATCACGTATTTGACAGAGGAACTGACGATGAATGCCTCTAAATTAAATAATCCAATATTGGTCTTTAGATACTTATACGAGACCATACAAATAGGGTTGTGTGCGTGCATGAGGTCCACTGCTTTCCTCCATCCATCTCTTTAATAATTCCTCAATACGCTGGCCCTTTCCCCTTTTGGTAATGCCATAAGCTTTTCCATCCCACCATGCAAGTAAATTAAAGAAGGTGCAATTGTACACAAGTGGACTATACATATACATGATGGTATTAATGTTAGATTTTTCAAATTAAAAAAAGAATATTTATTCAATAAATTTTATATAACAATCATCGGTTTATTTTTAATTAAGTATACGTTAAATTTCATATTTTTGTTAAGTTATTTTTTATTTTACCTATGTAAAGCGTGATCCACGTTTTCATTCTTCAAAACAATCCTATTTCCCACTTTTTCTTAAAATTTATACCTTATTACGTAACTAAATGACACAACATCTCCTATATCTCCAGTGTTTGCAAGTGTATATAAATTGAGTCAGCTGAATAATTCTACAAGTCATGTGCGTAGTACTATATGCACTAAGAAATATTCTCTGTAGGTGTGAAATCGACTTTAAGAACAGTAATGACCCTTCCATGACTCAACTTTTGATAAGTATTTTTTATTTTTTATTTTTTCAGTTAAACATGTCTCATATAAGTCGTACACATCTTCATCAGTTTATACAAACCATTGATAATTTTAAGTAGTTGACTACTATTTGTAAACAAACTATTCCTTCCCATAACACCTTGTCGAATCAAAGCATCAGCCACTTTGTTCCCTTCTCTATATCAATGATTTATCGAAAAGTCTACTCAACTTTTATTGATTTATTGGAGGGAGCAACTTTTGATAAGTATTTATATTTATATTTATATTTAATATTAATTTTATTAATAAATATTTTTCCCTTCTATTGCAATTCCAACAATGCATATCTCCAAAACCGTGCATATATCATCGTGTCATCTCAATCAATTAAACACACACTCTCACGTCCATTTCTACGTACTTCAATTTTTGCAAGTTGCGTACTTTAGCTTCTTCCGTTTTGGGAAGATTTTTATTGATAGTGTCAATTTTGCAGTGTCCCATGCATGTAGCCCTCTCGCTGGTGTTGTCAATTCTGTTTAATGGCTTGGCCATTTTGTAGGGCTGGGGCTGTTGAGTTGGCTCCGCACACACTTGCTCAGAATGTAATACACATTAAGCTCCAAAAAGCTAAATTAGTTTATCTCATATTCAAGATTTTGACTTCAAATGTTAGATTTGAATTTATTTAAATAAAATATAATAAAAATTTATATTAAGTTTTATCTAAATCCATGCATGCAAATATAAATCTAAGACAATAAATTCATATTTCTAAACACAGCTATACAATTTTTAGGGAGACAATGAAAGAGATAAAAATTATGAAGAAATTTAGAATGTGAAATAACATAGAGGAAGATGAGAAGAAAGGAAGAGAAATTTATATCTTGTATTTCTCGGTATGAATATTACAATGCATTGTAAGGGTATTTATACACATAGATTTATAGATGAATTACTTGAATCATGCTTAAATAAAATCTGAATCACTACAAATCAACCCGTGTCTGATGAGTATTCTTTTTGTGTTATTTTGACCAATTTTTTTTTCTTTATTTTCACCAATTTAAAACATGATTTCCTGCATTTATTTGCTTCCGGTGAATTTGCCTTTGTCTAGGTAATTTCCTTAACACTCTCCCTCAAATTGGAGTGGATATTAATGACACCCAACTTGTTAAGTAAGAGGTAGAATTGTGTTGGTCTAAGTGCTTTGGTAAATAGATATGCAGGCTGCTGACTTGTGGGTATGTGGATAGTTTGAATAACTTGAGTTTGGACTTTCTCTCAAATGATACGACAATCGATCTTTATATGCTTTGTTCGCTCATAAAATACTGGGTTTGATGCAATATGAATAGCTGCTTTGCTGTCACAATATAGCTTGACTGGTTGTGGATGTGCTATCTTGAGATCAGTCAAAAGTTGCTTTAACCAAGTGGCTTCACAACAAGTTGATGTCATAGATCGATACTCTGCTTCAGCCAAGGATCGTGAAATTGTTGTTTGCCTTTTGGTCTTCCAAGAGATTGGTGATTTTACGAGTAGGATGCAATACCCAGTAACAGATCGACGAGTATCTCTACATCGAGCCCAGTCCGCATCACAATATGCATGTATTTGAATATCACTAGAAGTTATTGATAGAACAATTGCCTGGCCAGGTGATTGTTAAGGTATCATAAGACTTGATGTGTTGCATCTAAATGAGATGTTCAAGGTTTGTCCATGAATTGACTTAGTATGTGTACTGCGTATGCTAATTCTAGTCTTGTGATAGTTAAATATATGAGTTTCCCAACCAATAGTCGATATGAAGATGGATCTGCAAGTAGTTCTCCTTCAGTCTCACTAAGAGTTAGATTTGGTTCCATGGGTAGGTTTCCTGGTTTAGCACCAAGAAATCCAGTTTCCTTAATTATCTCTAAGGCATACTTCCTTTGTGATAAAGAGATGCCAGTTTTTGAGCAAGCCACTTCTATCCCCAAAAAGTATTTCAAAATACCAAGGTCTTTGAGTTTGAAACATTCTCCCAAGTATTTCTTGAGTGCATCAATCTGTTCCAAGTTGTTTCCTGCCAAGATGATGCCGTCTACATATACCAAGATAATGGTAAAATTGTTTTCATGGAATCGAACGAACATAGAATAATCTGCTTTAGACTGTTTATATTCGGCACTAATGAGGGTTGAAGAAAGCTTAGCATATCATTGCCTTGATGCTTGTTTGTGGCCATAAAGGTACTTGTTGAGTTTGAATATTCTAGTCTCCCCCTTTCATTCGAAACTAGGAGGAGCGTGCATGTAGACATCTTTATCAAGGTCACCATGCAAGAAGGCATTATTGACATCAAGTTGATGAAGATGCCAATTTTGGGCGGCAGCAAGGGCAAGAACTATCCGAACAGTAACCATTTTGGCAACAAGAGCAAAGGTTTCAAAGTAGTCGATACCTTCTTTCTGATTCTAGCCTTTGGCAACAAGACGAGCTTTGTAACATTCCACAGAACCATCTGGGTTGTGTTTGATTTTGTATACTCATTTGCAACCAATGGGTTTCTTATTGGGTGGAAGATTCAAAGAGAAGATATGGGGAGTCAATGAGATGAGGTAAAATAAGAGAGGGTGACTTATAAATAGTTTAGCTAAATGGAAATTGATCCTCGTAGAATACCACATCATGATAAAAAAAGGTGTTATGAGTTGTAAGATCATAAAGTTGATAACCTTTTATCCGTATGGATATCCTAGGAAGACATGGCGGATGGCTCAAGGATCAAATTTTGAAAGATGTTGGAAGTGGGTGGAGGCATAACAAGGACATCCAAAGACTCGTAGGTGATTGTATTTAGGTGGGGTGTTATATAGCTTTTCATAAGGAGATTTTCCACGCAAAATGGGAGTAGGTGTTCTATTTATCAAGTAAGATGTTGTGAGGAGAGCATTACCCCAAAAATGTTTAGGCATGTTGGCTTGAAATAGGAGGGCCTGAGAAACATTCAACAGGTGATGATGTTTACGTTTTACTACTCCATTTTGTTAGGGAGTAGAGATGCGACTAGTTTGATGAATGATTCCCTTCTCTGAATAGAAGGAGGAAATATCAAATTCTGGCCCATTATCACTACGCTGGCCTTTTCCCCTTTTGGTAATGCCATAAGCTTTTCGATCCCCACCATGCATGTAAATTAAAAAAGGTGCAAATTTACACGAGTGAACTATACATATGCATGATGGTATTAATGTTAGATTTTTCAAATTAAAAAAATATATTTATTTAATAAATTTTATATAACAATTATCGGTTTATTTTTAATTAAGTATACGTTAAATTTCATATTTTTGTTAAGTTATTTTTTATTTTGCCTATATAAAGTGTGATCCATGTTTTCATTCTTCAAAACAATTCTATCTTCTACTTTTTCTTAAAATTTATATTTTATTAGGTAACTAAATGACACAACATCTCCTATATCTCCAGTGTTTGCAAGTGTATATAAATTGAGTCAGCTGAATAATTCTACAAGTCATGCGCATAGTACTATATGCACTAAGAAATATTCTCTGTAGGCGTGAAATCGACTTTAAGAACAGTAATGACCCTTCCATGACTCAACTTTTGATAAGTATTTTTTATTTTTTATTTTTTCAGTTAAACATGTCTCATATAAGTCGTACCCATCTTCACCAGTTTATGTAAACAAACTATTCCTCCCCATAGTACCTTGTGGAGTCAAAGCATCAGTCATTTTGTTCCCTTCTTTATATCAATGATTTATCGAAAAGTCTACTCAACTTATTGATTAATTGGAGAGAGTAACTTTTGATAAGTATTTATATTTATATTTAATATTAATTTTATTAATAAATATTTTTCCCTTCTACTGCAATTCCAACAATGCATATCTCCAAAACTGTGCATATATCATCGTGTCATCTCAACCAATTAAACACACACTCCATTTCTACGTACTACACTCTTTGCAAGTTGCATACTTTAGCTTCTTCCGTTTTGGGAAGATTTTTATTGATAGTGTCAATTTTGCAGTGTCCCATGCATGTAGCCCTCTCGCTGGTGTTGTCAATTCTGTTTAATGGCTTGGCAAGTTTGTAGGGCTGGACCTGTTGAGTTGGCTCCACACACACTTGCTCAGACTGTAATACACATTAAGCTCCAAAAAGCTAAATTAATTTATCTCATATTTAAGATTTTGACTTCAAATATTAGATTTAAATTTATTTATATAACATATAATGTAAAATTGTATTAAGTTTTATCTAAATCCATGCATGAAAATATAAATCTAAGACAATAAATTCATATTTCTAAACACAGCTATACAATTTTTAGGGAGAAAATGAAAGAGATAAAAATTATGAAGAAATTTAGAATGTGAAATAACATAGAGGAAGATGAGAAGAAAGGAAGAGAAATTTATATCTTGTATTTCTCGGTATGAATATTACAATGCATTGTAAGGGTATTTATACACATAGATTTACAGACGAATTACTTGAATCATGCTTAAATAAAATTTGAATCACTACAAATCAACCCGTGTCTGATGAGTATTCTTTTTGTGTTATTTTGACCAATTTTTTTTTTCTTTATTTTCTCCAATTTAAAACATGATTTCCTGCATTTATTTGCTTCCGGTGAATTTGCCTTTGTCTAGGTAATTTCCTTAACACTCTCCCTCAAATTGGAGTGGATATTAATGACACCCAACTTGTTAAGTAAGAGGTAGAATTGTATTGGTCTAAGTGCTTTGGTAAATAGATATGCAGGCTGCTAACTTGTGGGTATGTGGATAGTTTGAATAACTTGAGTTTGGACTTTCTCTCAAATGATACGACAATCGATCTTTATATGCTTTGTTCGCTCATAAAATACTGGGTTTGATGCAATATGAATAGCTGCTTTGCTGTCACAATATAGCTTGACTGGTTGTGGATGTGCTATCTTGAGATCTGTCAAAAGTTGCTTTAACCAAGTGGCTTCACAACAAGTTGATGTCATAGATCGATACTCTGCTTCAGCCAAGGATCGTGAAATTGTTGTTTGCCTTTTGGTCTTCCAAGAGATTGGTGATTTTACGAGTAGGATGCAATACCCAGTAACAGATTGACGAGTATCTCTACATCGAGCCCAGTCCGCATCACAATATGCATGTATTTGAATATCACTAGAAGTTATTGATAGAACAATTGCCTAGCCAGGTGATTGTTTAAGGTATCATAAGACTTGATGTGTTGCATATAAATGAGATGTTCAAGGTTTGTCCATGAATTGACTTAGTATGTGTACTGCGTATGCTAAGTCTAGTCTTGTGATAGTTAAATGTATGAGTTTCCCAACCAATAGTCGATATGAAGATGGATCTGCAAGTAGTTCTCCTTCGGTCTCACTAAGAGTTAGATTTGGTTCCATGGGTAGGTTTCCTGGTTTAGCACCAAGAAATCCAGTTTCCTTAATTATCTCTAAGGCATACTTCCTTTGTGATAAAGAGATGCCAGTTTTTGAGCAAGCCACTTCTATCCCCAAAAAGTATTTCAAAATACCAAGGTCTTTGAGTTTAAACATTCTCCCAAGTATTTCTTGAGTGCATCAATCTGTTCCAAGCTGTTTCCTGCCAAGATGATGTCGTCTACATATACCAAGATAATGGTAAAATTGTTTTCATGGAATCGAACGAACATAGAATAATCTGCTTTAGACTGTTTATATTCGGCACTAATGAGGGTTGAAGAAAGCTTAGCATGTCATTGCCTTGATGCTTGTTTGTGGCCATATAGGTACTTGTTGAGTTTGAATATTCTAGTCTCCCCTTTTCATCTGAAATCAGGAGGAAGGTGTATGTAGACGTCTTCATCAAGGTCACCATGCAAGAAGGCATTATTGACATCAAGTTGATGAAGATGCCAATTTTGGGTGGCAACAAGGGTGAGAACTATCCGAACGGTAACCATTTTGGCAACAAGAGCAAAGGTTTCCAAGTAGTCGATACCTTCTTTCTGATTCTAGCCTTTGGCAACAAGACGAGCTTTGTAATATTCCACAGAACCATCTGGGTTGTTTTTGATTTTGTACACTCATTTGCAACCAATGGGTTTCTTATTGGGTGGAAGATTCAAAGAGAAGATATGGGGAGTCAATGAGATGAGGTAAAATAAGAGAGGGTGACTTAGAAATAGTTTAGCTAAATGGAAATTGATCCTCGTAGAATACCACATCACAATAAAAAAAGGTGTTATGAGTTGTAAGATCATAAAGTTGATAACCTTTTATCCATATGGATATCCTAGGAAGACATGGCGGATGGCTCAAGGATCAAATTTTGAAAGATGTTGGAAGTGGGTGGAGGCATAACAAGGACATCCAAAGACTCGTAGGTGATTGTATTTAGGTGGGGTGTTATATAGCTTTTCATAAGGAGATTTTCCACGCAAAGTGGGAGTAGGTGTTCTATTTATCAAGATGTTGTGAGGAGAGCATTACCCCAAAAATGTTTAGGCATGTTGGCTTGAAATAGGAGGGCCTGAGAAACATTCAAAAGGTGATGATGTTTACGTTTTACTACTCCATTTTGTTAGGGAGTAGAGATGCGACTAGTTTGATGAATGATTCCCTTCTCTAAATAGAAGGAGGAAATATCAAATTCTGGCCCATTATCACTACGTATAATCATTATAGTGGTTGAAAATTGAATTTCAATGATCAAAATGAAAGACTGGATTAGAGGACGAGTATTTGATTTATGACGCATTAAATATACCCAAGTACATCTAGTGTAGTCATCTAAAATGGTCAGAAAAAATTGAGCCCCAATGAGAGATGGAACACGATAACCGCCCCAAGTATCCACGTGTATTAAATGGAAAAGTGCAGGAGAAGAAATTGAACTGGAAGGAAATTCAATGCGAGTTTGTTTAGCCAATGGGAAAATAAAACATGGTTCTAAATTTGAATAAATTCCAAAAATATTGTTGGAAAGTAAAGACATAATTTTATTAGATAAATGGCCGAGTCAGCAATGCCAAAGTTGGGATTTTGATGTAGCCACTTGACAACGAGCAGGATTTGTTTTTGTAAAGTAATACAAGCCATCTCGCTCAATTCCCAGTCTAATCATCTTCCTCGAGCATATGTCCTGAATTAGGAACATATGAGCAGAAAAAATGATTAGACAATTGAGAGTTTGACATAACACACAAATGGATATAAGATTGAAGTGGAATGAAGAGACACTTAGGAAATTTTTAAAATGAGAGAAGGAGAAAAAACAACAGATCCAATATGGGTTACCACATCATGAGATCCATCTGGGAGTCGAATAGTACGACCATGCATAGGGATAGAGTATGTTAAATTAGCGAAAGAACACACCATATGGTCGATGGCTCGACTGTCTAGAATCCAAAGAGTTTCAAGAGAAGGACGAGATGGTATACAAAATAAGGATGACTCAACATTACCTACATGGTGTGCCATAGAAGGTGTATGGGTGGCATGGTTGAGCATGGCTAGAAGTTGTTGGCATTGATCGCTGGTGAAAGGGAAACTGTTGGTGGATGGTTGGTTGTCAATGGAGATACTTGGTGAGTACTTGGTTTGGGACCTGATCCAATCTTGCAAGAGCCATATGGGAACCTGTGGATAAAGTAGCAATGATCAATAGTGTGGCATTCTCTGTTATAGTGAGTGCAATTTAGTTTGGTCTTATGAAAAGGTCTACCATCTTTTGGAGTGGAAAGGAATCCTTTGGTTGCTAATGCAACACCGTCAATGGGCGGAGGAAGTTGAATGTTCCGTTGACACTCCTCTTGAAGGACTAAGTCGTAGATGCAATTGATTGTGGGAAGGGGATCTATCAACAAGATTTGAGCACGAATGGCACCATAGGATTCATTAAGGCCCATGAGGAACTTCATGCATGGTTTGCTGGTACTGTTGGTATTGAACTATATCTCCTTCGAAAAAATGAGATTGAAGTGATGCAAGTTCATCCTATAAGAACTTTAGCTTAGTAAAGTAGGTGGCTATCAATGTATTGCCTTGGACAAGGTTGTGAATTTCTTATTCAAGGTGATACATTCAAGGGCCATTGACTTGTGTGAAACGGTCCTTCAAATCGACCCAAATATCTCGAGAAAGATCACAAAAATTACGCTAGCAGAAATATCCTTTGAAATAGAATTAATCAACCATGCTTTTACCATATTGTTGCAACATAACCATTGGCGGTAATCTATAGTTGAGGATTTTAAAGGCTTGGGAATGGTGCCATCAATGAAGCCAACCTTGTTTTTGGTGTTGAGTGCAATGAGCATGGATTGACTCCATGTGGTGTAATTGGTTTCAATCAATGGATGAGAGACCAAAGTAACACCCGGATTGTCAAAGTTGTGGAGATACAAGGCATGACTCAGATCATCAAAATGTGTTGAACTTTGTGTGCTTTCAACATTGGAAGCCATTGGGAAGGAGGAGTAAGAGATTTTTTTTTTTTTTTTTTGAATCATGGGCTGGTCACGTGATATTTTTTCTTCAATAGCCCTGAACAGTGAAATTCAGATGGTGTATTTGACATATTCGACAAAAGGACTGAGAGAAAGAAAAAAATTATGGGCATAGGTGTTTAGCGTGGCGTCTACTTCGACTTACAGAAATAAAAGAACCCCCAATATATGAAGGGGAAAATGAATGTTAGTCGGCGTGTGGCAATCACGTTGATGGTCAATAAATAAATAAAAAAACTCTGATTTTTCAGAGGTGAAGAGGAAAATGAATGTCAATCAGCGTGTGACAATCATATTGATGGTCAATCGACAAAAAAATAAAAAATAAAGAAAAATAAATAAAAACCCTAATTTTTCTGAGTAAGAACAAAAAGGATTTGAGAAGAAAAAATAAATTTTATCTCAAATAAATTTCACGCTCTACTACCATCAAGAAATTCAGAATGTGAAATAACATAGAGGAAGAGAAGAAGAGAGGAAGAGAAATGTATATCTTGTATTTCTCGGTATGAATATTACAATGCACTGTAAGGGTATTTATACACATAGATTTATAGATAAATTACTTAAATCATGCTTAAATAAAATCTGAATCACTACAAATCAACATGTGTCTGGTGAGTATTCCTTTTGTATTGTTTTGACCAATTGAAAGCATGATTTCCTACATTTATTTGCTTTCGGTGAATTTGCCTTTGTCTGGACAATCTCCTTAACAAATTATGTAAGTAGGCTTTTAAGAAACATAAATTTGTTACTACTCACCCACTAGTTGATAATTCACTTTAGTAACTTGTTGAGAAAAAGGGTCACACTGCTGACTTCTTGCAACGCACTCAAGTAAAGTATAACAATCTCATATCAGCCTTTTATATGGGAGATATTGGATATAAAAGGATGCTTTATGTTTGAATTGTATGAAACAAATTTATGATAAAAATCATGTGCCTAATAGGCCAAAGTAGATAGTACCTCGAGTTATTCGATACTATTATATTTGGTATCAAATTCAAGTTAAGGGTACTATCATGTCAACGAATTGTATAAAGTTGTAGATCTGACACTAAAGTGTGAACCACTTTAATGATAATGCATGAGATTAGAAAAGGGAGACTATATAAAATATATATATATATATATATATATATATATATATATATATTACATGCATACTATGGAAATCTTAATTATATAAGGATGATTTAGGCTTCAACCTTGTGAGGCGCCTTTTATGATACAAAACCATGAGGACTAACATGTTAAAACTGAGAATCTCGCCGAATTTGAGGTTATTGTAATGTGAATGGAGTGCATCCAAGATTAAAAGGGCAAGACAATCTAATCCTACATTAGATGCATACTAGGCATATCGTAACCATATAAGGATGACTTAAACTTACTTTGTGAATTATTTTTAGAGAGACAAAACTAAGAGGTTCGTGACATGTAAAGCCCTTTTGTTTTATTCAATAAATGTGGAGTAGGCCTACCCATGTGAAGTCACAAGAACCCATGTCATGCATGCCCATGTGGACACCTGCAACAACAAGTAAATGCTGCCCATCCTATGTCATATGCTCCACACCATCCATGTGAAGCCTGCAACAGCTCACATGTCAACCAGTGTGTTCCTATGTGAAGGTCTGCGTGCCCATGCCATCTGCTGCCCATCTATGTGAAGCTTACAGTTGCTCACATGTCAACCAGCGTGTTCTCACGTCTCCATTATTTTAGCAATCTACCTGAATGCCTATAAAAGGGCATGTTTGCAGTTCAAGAAAGTATACCCCAAAGCATCTCCAATTTTTCTAGTTTCTCATATTGTAATTAAAGAGATTTGTATACTCTTAATTCAAGAAATAGGTATTATTGTTCACTTCTTGTAATTAAAGAGAAGTTGTATCATCCCTTATTTATAGTGGATTCCTTCCTGCCTTGCCCATGGTTTTTCCTCAATTTTTTTGGGGTTTTCCACGTAAATCTTGGTGTCAATTCCTATTTTCTTATTCCTTATTTTAGCCGTGCAATACTATTCCTACCCATTTAATTTCCTAATAGTGATATAAGAGCCTTGGGTTACGGCCTTTGGGTTGGGGTTACTATTCACGACTACTATTCACATGTGTTACTGAATACTTTTACAGTATTGTGAACCTATACAAGATTTGTTCAAGTATACAGTTCCATTCATGTACGTTACTGTTCACGTATGTGGTATTGATCATGGTGAAAAAGTGGGAGTCGGTTTAGTGGAGGAACATATCTTATCTACAACAGTGGCAGTAAAGTATGGAATTGAGAAGTTTAGTGAGGGTAATTTTTCCCTTTGGAAATTGAAGATGAAGGCGGTCTTGAGAAAAGACAATTTCTTAGCAGCAATTGGAGACAGACCAACAAGGATAACTAATGAAAAATGGATCGATATGGATGACAATGTTGTGCCCAATCTTCATCTAACTTTGGCAGATTCGGTGTTATCAAGCATTACGGAGAAGAAGCCAACAAAAGAAATTTGGGATGCGCTGACAAAGCTCTATTACAATAAAATCTTCTTGAAGAGGCAACTCTACACTCTTCGAATGGGTGAATCCACATCGATTACAAATCACATCAAAAACCTTAATATGTTGTTCTCCCAACTGACATCATTAGGCCATAAGATTGAGCCAACCAAACGAGCAAAGCTTCTACTCTAAAGTCTACCTAATTCATATGATCAACTCATCATCAACTTAACAAATACTATTCACTCGGATAATCTAGTCTTCAACGATGTTGCAGTGGCTTTCTAGAAGAAGAATCTAGGCTCAAAAACAAAGATGACAGATCATCTAGTTCTCAACAAGTTTAGGCACTACCGATAACGAGAGGAAGATCAACAGAACGTGACTCTAGTGGGAGTCACAATCATGATAAACCAAAGTCAATAAGTAAAAAGAATTTTAAATGCTACAATTGTAGCAAAAGGGGGCACATCTCAAAGGATTGTTGGCACAAGAAGAAGAATGCATAGAAAGCTTATGAGGAGAAAACTTCTCAAGGATGCGCTACTCGTACCTCTAGTGATGGCAAAATCCTGCACAGCGAAGCAGAAACTATCTCTAAAGGTGGTAAGAAACACACTGATGTATGAATCATGGATTCAGGAGCAACCTGACACATCCTCTCGCCGAGACTGGTTCCATTCATATGAACCTGTTTTAGGAGGATTTGTGTTCATAGGTAATGATCATGCCTTAGAGATTGCTAGTATCAATATTATCAAATTGAGGATGCACGACAGTATGATATGCACTATTCAAGGGGTACGACATGTGAAAGGCTTAAAGAAAAATTTACTGTCTCTTGGAAAATTGGATAACCTCGACTGCAAGACCCTTATTGAAAATGGGATCTTAAAGGTTCTCAAAGGCATGTTTGTAGTGATGAAGGCAGAAAAGATAGTGGCAAATCTATACATGCTGTTGGGAATTATGGTACAATAAGGAGACGCGTCATTTGCATCAACCCAGGAAGAATCAACGATAATGTGGCATCGCAAACTTGGCCACATGTATGAACGTGGTTTGAAGATTCTTTCAGAATGTAATTTTCTTCCCAAACTCAAATCAGTAAGTCTACCTTCCTGGGAGCATCGTGTTACAAGTAAGCGACATAGATTAAAATTTGATAAATCCTTCCTTCATTAGCTTTGCTGTGCACCATGCATGGAGCTCAAGGATTTTATTCCTCTATTGGCTTGGAGGAATTCCTTCCAAAGAAATGGTCGGCCCATTTCCATTGTTGCTTGAACTATGCGTGGGAACGATTGATGCAATATTTTCTGAGAGGTTGATGTTTTCATTTACTCCTTCATCATCCGTAGGACTATCGTATTTAGTTCTGTGGGTGGATGGCTGGGTCATCATAGTAGGCTTTGGAGTTTGGATCTTGCCTTCAAAAGAATCATCATCTATCATGATGGCGAGTGATGATTTTGGTGCTTCCTTTGGATGTAATGGATACTACCAGAAGCAAACACATTTTAGACTTAATTCACTCGGATGTTTGGGAATCACCAGTTGCATCCCTAGGAGGAGCAAATTATTTAGTGTCATTTATTGATGACTATACTAGGAAATTATGGGTATTTCTAAATAAGAAGAAGTCTGATGTGTTTCAAGTATTTAAAGAATTCAAAGCATATTTGGAACTTGAATTTGGAAAAAGAATCAAGTGTTTAAGGACTAATAATTGAGGAGAATATATAGACAACAATTTTATTTCATTTTACAAGAAAGAAGGTATTCAAAGGTAGTTCACTGTTGCACATACACCTCAGCAAAATGGCATAGCAGAGCAAATGAACAGAACCCTATTGGAGAATACCAGAGCCATGTTGAAGACTGCCAATCCAGCCAAGTCATTTTGGGTTGAATCAGTCAAAATCGCTTGCTATGTGATAAATCGGTCACCGTCAACAACAATTAGTTTGAAGACACCAATGGAGATGTGGACCAGTAACCCAGCCCAGTATTCTTCTCTTCACATATTTAGACGTCCTGCATATGTGATGTATAATAGCCAGGAAAGAACTAAACTGGACCCAAAGTCTAAGAAATGCATATTCTTAGGTTATGCTGACAGAGTTAAGGGGTATTGCTTATGGGATCCCACTGCCCACAAGGTCATAGTCAGCAGGGATGTGATATTTATAAAAAATAAAATACAAAATAAATAAAACAACAGCACTTCAAAAACGACTATTACTGTTCAAATAAAAGAAAAGAAAGATTCTTCTGAAGCCGCACTAGAGCATGAGAAACAAGAACCAAATGAGGCCAATGATACAGAAATTCGACGTTCAGTACATGAGACAAAGAAACCTTCATGGCACTCAAATTATGTCATGGCAAGCAATACTGCACATTGTCTTCTAATAGAAGATGGAGAGTCATCAACTTTCCATGAGGCTATTTGTAGCACTGATGTTTCTTTTTGGATGACAACAATGCAAGAAGAAATTGAAGCCCTGTATAGAAATAATATATGGGAGCTTGTTCCATTACCACACAGACGTAAATTAAAGTCATTGAAAATAAATGGGTCTATAAGATCAAGTGAGATGACAACGATCAGGTGGAGTGATATAGTGCAAGACTAGTGGTGAAAGTGTATGCTCATAAAGAAGGTATTGATTTTAATGAGATATTTTCTCCAGTTGTTAGACTTACTACTATTAGAATTGTATTGAATATGTGTGTTTTGTGTGATTTATATCTAGAGCAGTTAGATGTGAAAACTGCTTTTTTTTTTTTTCATAGAGAACTTAAAGAAGAGATTTACATTCTCCACCTAGAAGGTTTTAAAGAAAAAAGGAAAAGAAAACTTGGTTTGCAGGTTAACCAAATCTCTGTATGGCTTAAAGTAGGTGCCACGATGTCGATACATGAGATTTGATTCCTTCATAATTAGCCTTAGATACAATGGGCTTAGTTCATACCATTGTACGTACTACAAGAGATTTGGTAATAATGATTTCATTATTTTGTTGTTTTATGTGGATGATATGTTGGTTGTAGGCCCCAGTAAAGAAAGAGTCCAAGAATTGAAGGCACAATTGGTTAGGGAGTTTGATATGAAGGATTTGGGACCAACAAACAAGATTTTAGAGATGCAAATTAACCGAGACAGAAAAGACAAGAAGATTGGCTTTCTTAAAAGAACTATTTGAAGAAAGTCTTGCAACGCTTCAACATGCAGTATTGTAAGACAATTTCTACCCCACTTCCTATCAATTAAAAATTATCCTAAAGCATGTGTCCTAGCATTGAAGTAAAGAGGATCAAAATGTCTCGAGTGTTGTATGCATCAACAGTGGGAAGCCTAATGAACGCTATGATCTTTACAAGACCAGATATTGCTTAAGCAATCAGTAAGGTCAGTCTGTTCATAGAAAATCCTGGTAGAGAGCATTGGAATGCTGTGAAGAGGGTCCTAAGATACATCAAAGAAACCTCAGATGTTGCATTATGTTACAGAGGATCAGAATTCATTGTTAGGGTATCATGTTGACTCATATTTTGCAGGTGATCTTGAAAAAAGAAAATCCACTACAGGTTATGTGTTTACTCTTACAAGAAGAGCAGTAAGTTGGGTATCAAAGTTACAGACTGTTGTGGCATTGTCTATGACTGAAGCCAAATACATGGCAGCTACGCAAGCTTGCAAGGAGGCAATCTGAATTAAAAGGTTAATGGAAGAACTCGAGAACACGCAAGAGAGGATTCTTTTGCATTGTGATACTCAGGGTGTCTTGCATATTGCAAGGAAGCCGACTTTTCATTCCAGAACAAAACATATCGGAGTACAGTATCACTTCATTCGAGAAGTTGTGGAGGAAGGAAGTGTGGACATGCAAAAGATTCACACCAAAGACAACCTAACAGATTTTATAACAAAACCAATCAATGCTGACAACCTCATATGAAGTAGATCCCCTTATGGCCTAACAAAAACGTTAGTGGCATAATTGGCAAGACTATAAAGGATGAAAAGATGTTTGAAAGTGGCTTTAAGTGGGAGAATGTGAAATGTAAAGCCCTTTTGTTTTATTCAATAAATGTGGAGCAGGGCTACCCATCTGAAGTCACAGGAGCCTATGTCCTGCATGCCCATGTGGAGACCTGCAGCAACAAATAAATGTTGCCCATCCCATGTCATATGTTCCATACTATCCATGTGAAGCCTGCAGCCACTTACATGTCAACCAGCACATTCCCATGTGAAGACCTGCATGCCCATGCCATCTCCTGCACATCAATGTGAAGCCTACAGCCATTGACATGTTAACCAGTGCGTTCTCACGTCTCCATTATTTTAGCAATCTGCCCAAATGCCTATAAAAGGGTCGGAATGTTTGCAGTTCAAGAAAGCATAACCCGAAGCATCTCCAATTTTTCTAGTTTCTCCTATTATAATTAGAGAGATTTGTATACTCCTAATTCAAGAAAGAGATATTATTGTTCTTTTCTTATAATTAGAGAGAAGTTATATCATCCCTTATTTATAGTGGATTCCTTCTAGCCTTACCCGTGGTTTTTCCTAAATTTGTTTGGGGTTTTCCATGTTAATCTTAGTGTCAATTCCTATTTTCTCATTCCTTGTTTTAACTATGTAATATTATTCCTACCCATTTAATTTCCTAACAAAGTCTAACAGGTCAAAACTAATAATACCTCAATAGAAATGAGTGGAATGTAAATTGATACCGAAAGTCGCACTGGGGGTATTTTTATGTAGGCATAGGTTCTCACATACGTGTGGGTCACTTATTAATTGTAACGAAGAGCTTGTCATAATCCTACATTGAATGCAAAAAAAAAAATAGGAAGTTCTTGGCCATATATGGGTGCTTTAGGCTTCAATTTTATTAAGTCCCTTTCATGATACAAAATTGCAGGACCAAATGACCAAAATGAAAAATACCTCAATACAATTAGGTGCCTTGTACATTTAAATATTTGTTACATAACAATAAGACATTAATATAGGTCAAATGACTCCCTTGTTGCTTTCTTTTCATACTTCTATGGTTCTATTTGATTTTGGGTTTGTTCTTAAGAAGGGATGTTAACAAAATTTGTTGTATCATTTTATACTACAATAACAAGAAAAAGATTCAAATCCCACTAGGTGGGATTGGTAATATAAACCCTTTTCTGCCAATAAATTAGTTCAGTAGAATTTGTAAAAATCTGCTGCTAATTGCTATGTATATAAAACTATATATACTTCATGAATCTAGATTGTGGACTGTCAATAAAAATAGGGCCAACTAACGAAACATATGAAAACATGGTACATAGTATTATCCTTAGCATAAACTTCATACCTCTTATGGAATTAAAATGTCATAAACTCATACTTGGAAACATGGTTTCAGATTTAGATAAGTTACAGTATAAAATTATATTGAGTTTCTTCAAAATCTATACAAATTCAAATTCAAATTCAAAGTCCGTAATTTAAATTAAGTACAACGTAAAATTTTATTTAACTCCTTTAATAGTTTGGAACTTGAACCTTCAATTAAATTTATGTACATTTAAACAAAATGCAATACAAACTTATACCAAATTTGAAATTTCATTCAAGGTCAGATGAGTTTTAAATTCAAAATTCAAAATCTAAAATCCAAACTTTCAAACATAACTCAAAAGTTTCATCAAATTCTATTAAATCCAAATCTACTGCTCAACTGTACGCCTCCAAAGGCAAAATAAATGAAAAACCTGGTTATGAAACACAAGAAACATGGCTGAAATTTGTGAAGCGTGGATTTCTATGGACACGAGACATGGCTGAAATTTGTGAAGCGTGGATTGGTATCGACTCACCGGCATTTGCATATGGCAGCAAGTACCAACCATTATTCAATACCAGTTTTCAAAAATAAATAAATAATCCAACAGAGACAAGACTACTCAGCCTAGCCGATGGGACTTCAAGGCCCTCTGCTGCATCCTCTCATATCTTATCCTCAGCTCAGATCCAGAATTGCCGTTCGAGAAAGATGGTGTCTGCAGAAAAAGATGCTCATGCACTGTCAACAGGGTTCCCTGAAACCCTCTCCAATGGGAATGGGAAATTAAAGACAGATATGACCATACCTGGGTAGGAGACAAGCAATTAAAGACAGATGCAAGTGGGACCATTGTGTCTCCACCTTCATCAATCTTCATCTAATGAACTGCTGCTTTCTTTGATACCTGCATTCCATGGTCTCTGCAATTCTGAGGCTGGCGCCCATGGGGCTGCCAAACGCTTTCACACCCTTTGCAAGACGTACTTGAAGGGCCCAAGGCGGCAACACGAACAGCTGATTCTCCTGCTGAATACAATACAGATTTCCATTCCACAATGTGGGGATGTACTATTGGCAACATAACTTTCTGGTTCATAGGAAAGTTTTACCTCTTTTATTTTAAACAACTGTCATCAATTATATTTTAATTAAATATATGTTAAATTTAATATATTAGTTTTAACGTATTTAAAATATTAACTACTATTTTATCGTATTTATAATGCTAGCGTTATACTTAATTTTATCTGTATAACTGTGCTCCAATTTCATTTCAAGATACGATTTTTTGTTCTTTGAAATAACTCTATTTTCTACTATTTCTTGAGATTTATATTTCTTTGTAAGCTCGGCTTTAAGGATGATAGTCAATCTATGCCTCGGCTTCTGATAAACATTTATATTTTTATTTAATATTAATTTTCATAATAAATATTTTTTCCTTCTATTATATTTCCAACAATCTTAAAGTCGATTGTTATTATATATTTTAAAAGGTAATATATTGAAAGTTTTCAAATATATGATATAAAATTTTAATAATTCAAGACTAAACTGAATTTGCTACCATTGTCATGTGATTAAATTTGCTCCTTTGTCGTTATGAACTATTGAGCTCATTCTAGTTGAACTTTATTTTTATAATTAAAACTTTAATTTGTAGTTTAAAAAAAGAAAGTTGATTCAATGTATTTTCTAAGTTTTTTGGGTTGCGCAAAGTTTTGATGTTGTTCTTACTTTCTTACATGATGAGTGCATACTTGAGTATTGTGTATTTAAATTAATTTATTTATTCCTCAAATTTCTTGTCTTTAGTATAACCATGTTAAAGATTTGTTATTTGCGTAGCAATATTTTACTAAATTTATTTAAATATTACTAGATTCGAAAATATATAATTAAAGTGTGGGAATTACAATGCTATAGTAATTATAATATTGTTTGAGATTTATTATATTTGAGTCAAATATAAAAATTGTGACTTGACAATTAAATTATATGGTTTTTTCGCCTGTTTGTGATATTGACTTTTTTATTTTAACCAGGAGATATATGATACTACACTATTATTTTCCACTATTTTACAATAGAAAATAATTTAATATTTTATATTCTATTTCACGACGTATATAGAAACAATTATCCACTTTTCTCCAATTACATGATTACGTGATTTTTGTAAGGCACGTAAATTTATTATCTTTAATTGTATCGGTTAAAATGTTTTGATATTCTATTCATGTGTAATAGATAGCGGTGCATAAATATGCAATGAAATTAATATGCTTGATAATTATTATTTATATTTTTGTAAAACAAGATAGGTGCAAATGAGTCATAGGCTTTGCATGAGTAATAGTATTGAGTCACCTAATTGGAATGTGTCATACAAGGCATAGGAAAATAAATTGGAACATGTTCAGCAATACACAGACGTGTAATTTTAAGGTGCATTATCCAAGTGGATAAATTAGTATTAACATTGATTATTGTATCTATGAATTAGCATGAACTAATTGAATAGTCAAATTAGGTTGTTATTAGCGTGATCACAAAAATGTGGTGTTTTCAAGCACCAATATGATCAAAATATGAGAATTGAGAAACAACTGTTGATTACTAAATTCATTAACTAAAGAATTGGATGTATCTTAAGTTCTTCATATAAATTACTAATGATGATAACCCAATCTATGTGATTAGAGATCCCATGAAATGGGTAAAAAATAATCATTGATTAGTTTGGTGAGGACTATTACTTTTTGTGATCATCCCGTGTTTGGATGATACAATTATAACGATTGTGACTACAATACCATGTGGTTTATTTTACGGGTTAGAGCATGTTGTGAAATGGATCGTATAATGAAGATGCACAGTGGAATAAACAACAAGAAGTGAATGTAAACAACGCGCACACACAACCAAAATAAGATCAACACAAAGATTTACGTGGTTCGGCAAAGTCTACATCCACGGAAGCAATGGTACACAAATTTCATTGAGGAAATCAAAATGTACACAATACACTTCAATAATGATCATCTCTACTCTCAAAATATTTCCAAATGACATATATAAAAGTTTCTTGGAGATTTCCCTCTGTTTGCCCAACCACCCAACGTTCAAAAATTCAAAATTCAGAAAAATTGTTGCAGTCCGAGCGCCTCTCGTCGACGAATACAGTGCTCTCATCGACGATGCTAGAAGTTTGAAAATTTTCCTACTCTCGGTAATTGTTCGTCGACGAGTCCTGCTGTGCTGCCCCTTTCATGTTTTTCGTTCTTTCTTCTTTGCTTATCAAAACAGAAGTCTAAGAGTCATAAATAACAAAGGAATAACAGAGGAGACCGAAATGGATTGAACAAATAATTATCATATACATGTTTTATCATATACATGTTTGGGCTTGTCCTCTATGAGACACAAGATGGGACAGATGGGAAAAAAATAAAAAAAAATTTAACTATTTTGTTTTTATGCCTCTTAACTCCCTTAGCTTGAGCTGAACAGATTGCCAGCTCTAGCTTGAATGAGGGGCTAAGAAACCTTCCCCAGCCAATCCTATCCTGTACAACACCAAATGTAAGCTAAAGAGTTTTTAGCCAAGCCGCCAAGCCAAACAAAAGTACCATGGTGAAGAAACACAAGGATTTGTCCTGTAACACAAATAAAGGTGCTGACACAATTTGATGGCGGCAGCAAGTGAGGCCTGGTGCGGTGACTTTACAGAAGTCTCCATCAACCTTTGTTTGTCATCCTCATCCTCCTTTCACTTTCCACCAGCCGCTGGAAACTGAAAAATAGAATGCTACTAAAAGATGCACCTCGCGCCAACCACAGATCCTTCCCAAGTGGCTAATGGGTTTGCAGATTGGAGCCATACCTTAATATATGTTCACGTTGGGTCTTCTACCACTTTGTGCATCTCATATCAATCTGCAGAACTTTGATTTCAAAAGAAACGACTACTGACCGCTCTTGATCCACCTGGGGTTACTGGGAGTGGGAGAGGGCTACTGCAATACTTTGATTTCCAAAAGAGACTGATCTTGGTCTACCTCAGTTTTTCAGGGAAATGAAAAGGAGTAGGAACAGGATAGGAAAGTGGGGTGGGTTTTAAATACATCTGCAAACCTAATCATATGTTTGAGAACATAAAGTTCAAGGGATTTGGACAAGGGATTTAAACAAAATACAATGCAAATGGTATAAACACCAACCAATCACATTTCACACACGATCCATTATTCTCAATAAGTTTGATTACATTAACACATATCATAGCAGGTAAAACCTAGAATGGAATTATGATGGGCAAATGGGAAGAAAACAATTAAGGAATGCAAAACACATCCAGAAATTATTCCATCTAGCAGGTTTGAACTGCTGTGCTTTTCACATGATTTCAGCTAGAATCACCCCTTCCTCTTTTTACTTCTAAAAGATATGACCTACCCAGGGCTGAAAGATCACTGTTCGTTATACCAAATATGGTAGCGAGCTCTAGCACCTTCAAGAAGCATGGTTTTAAAATCCAGACCCATGATTGGCCTAGTGAAGTGACTGGATTGATCGGACTTATTGAACCAATGAGTCAAACCAGTTGGTTTTTCAATCAACATTTTTCCCCCTCAATCTTCTTGAAATGTTCTTAATCTTACAAATTATCATTCATTTACAAAATTTATAAAAAGGTGGATACATAAATATTTTAATTTTAGAATTTTAAAATATATTTTAACTCTCCTAGTATCTCCATTAGTATCCCCATAATTTACATAGATTAATCTCTTTCCGAAAAGGAGTTATTGAGTGCCTGCCTGCTTTATGTGCTTATATTTGTATACTCCTTATACAACAACAATAACAAACCAAACTTTAAGTCCCACTAGGTGGGGTCAGATATATGAATTATTTTCTGCCAATTTATGCGATCATGGACCATTTCTTTTGACAAATTTAGGAATATTAAATCCTTACTCACTATCTCCTCCAAAGTTGTTTTAGATCTACCCCTATTCCTTCTACTACCCCCCATGGTAACTAACTCACTCTTCCTCACTGGCGCACTATGTGGCTTATGTTGCAAGTGTCCATACCATCTGAGCTGTCCCTCCCTTATCTTTTATAGGAGCTACATCTAACTTACCGCAAATATATTCATTCATTAATTTATCTTTCAATGTTATATCACTCATC
Source organism: Malania oleifera (assembly GCF_029873635.1). NCBI lineage: Eukaryota > Viridiplantae > Streptophyta > Magnoliopsida > Santalales > Ximeniaceae > Malania > Malania oleifera. Next base: position 19,050,042 of record NC_080427.1, on the reverse strand, counting down.
CATCTAAGCATTCTCATCTCAGCAACTTTTACTTTTTGGATATTCTGTTTCTTCGTTGCCCAACATTCTGATCCATATTAGCATATCTAGTCCAATAGTTGTCCTATAAAACTTTCCTTTTAATTTTAAGGGTATTTTACGATCACAAAGCACACTTGAAACACTTCTCCATTTTACCCAACCTACTTTAACTCTATGAATTACATCATCTTCAATTTCTCCTTCAGCTTGCATAATAGATCCAAAGTATCGAAATCTACAAGTGCTATTTATTTCTTCACCATCAAGTTTAATTTTGTCTCCAATATTCCTCATATCATTACTAAAATTACATTTCATATATTCTGTTTTATTTCTACTTATCCTAAAACCTCCAGATTCCAAAGTTTCTCTCCATAATTCTAACTCAGCCTCTATTTCGTCCCTAGTTTCATCAATTAATATAATATCATCTGCATACAACATACACACATATCTGTGTGTGTGTGTGTGTGTCCCATACTTCATAGCACAGAATACAAAACGCAGTGGTGAGCCAGAGTATGGGGTTAGAACAGGTTCCAGGTTCAAGCTTCCTGCCTAGCATTTAGTTGAACTTACCATGTTCCTCCCCCCCCCCCCCAAACACATGTAAGGCACTGGCCATGCCCAGCAAGTTCACTGGGTTTGGCCGAGGTTTCAGCCGGGTTATCTCCATTTCCCTTCAAATCCAGGTTCATCTCCTCAACCGGACTGACCAAGGGCCCAGTTCCAGTCCAACCCAGTAGGACCAGCTGGTCCGGTCCAGGTTTTAAAACCTTGTCAAGAACATAGGGTGAGCTAAATAGTCAATTGTATGATGAATCTCTTCAGTATTAGGTAAGATGAAAGTACTAATAACACTACAGGTTTTTGACATATATACCTCTCATGTTCAAATTTTCAAATGCAAACACTGGCTTGATAAACAAAATCATCCCCACAAGTATCCAACTATTCAAAAGGTATTCCATCAAATTTGTGAATGATCTGAATCTATGAGATCATTGACACAAACAATATCCAAATACCAAACGCATCCTACTGAACCTCTCAGAAGTAGAAGAATATCTTGAGATTGAGAAAACTATAGAAAGAATTTGTTCTTCCTCAGTAAAAAAATCTTCCAATAAGAGGAAACTTGATCTGCTCAAAAATCAATATGATCTAGATAAAGTTCCTCCAAATGAATTCAGTGGAATCGAGAGACACTATTTCTTTGTTCATAGGATCCCAAGTACATGGATCAATTGAAAGTTTCATACCATCCATGAGCATAGGGTTAAACATAGAAGAATAATTCCATTTCCGCTGGCATCCAGGTTCATGAAAGCATCATGCGGTATTGTTCAGAGGCCTGGTTATGACAATGGGTAGCATAATATCTCCAACAAATTCAAAACTCAAAAGGATGGAATGTCAAAGTTTCTTTTGATAAACCCCCCCCCCCCCCCCTTCTCTCTCTCCCTCTCCCTCTCCAAAAGCATATTCAGCATCTGAAGTGCTCAGCCTCAAATTCCATGCGCCCCAAACACAGCAATGTAGATTCTAAAGACCATCTTCACTACTAGAATCTTATAGTTGTCTGTGACTACCATGGAAGAAATCTTTCATGCTAATTGTAACAGATTACTTATCTTGCAGCCACAGTTGGATTTCATCCTTCGGAAAAAATTTAACATTTACTTCACTGCTCATGGAAAGAGCTTTCTATCCTTGGCTCACATTTCTTACTTCCTTCAGTGATGATCATTGCAGTTTGAAAGAATGACCCACACAAAACCACATCTACTTAACGCTGGAAAAAAGGATTGGGGGACACCCTAAAATCAACTTGCAGACAGAGGAGCTATTGTTAAGCCCCTCCTAGCTTATCCTTGGAATTTTGGAGCAGTTTGAGGTTTCAAAATTCACTACTCCAAGAGCAGTTTCAAATAAATTGGCTTAAAGAATAGTCAAGTGGTGGCACAAACCACAACCAGCCAATGTTCTAATACACCTTTTTTAAGCTAACTCATTCCCAAATCTTCTCACATTCTATCATATTCCATTAAGCTAACTAGTTCCATCAATATCCAATTCCAACTGCATCTTCCAGAAGCAAATTTGTTTAGATAAAAAAATCCCATTAGTTACCATGTGAAAAGTACAGAAAAGGTAGCATAAGGCATCCTCCACAAATCAGCCAATTACAATGCGCTACCCTCCAACCCTCCAATCACTTGGAAGATCAGACAGCAATATCCCCTCAAAAAATCCAAAAGAATGAGCCCAAAGAGAAGCAAAAAAATTAGCCATGTCCAACAGCTGGGCAGGAGAGATAAAATGGGCCTTAAATATCCTCACATTTCTCTCAAGCATCCAAAAGATTGTATTCATTGCACAAAACCAAAGAGCCCTTCCACTTCTACTCTCCCCAAAACCCTCATATCTGACAAGAAAGAACTCATACACAATTTGTAGAGCCACTAACATTTCACTAAAACAGGAGGAAATGCATTCAAAAACTCCTTCCCCACCCCCTTCCCCCCGATCCCAACTCCACCCCGACAATGAAGAAAAAGGTGTGCATTAGTCTCATCAGACTCGCAGCACACATACAAATATTTACACTCAGAGTCTTATAGGGCCTCCTTACCTTTATCAAGTCATTCATATTAATACAGTTAAGAGATAAGAGTTTAAGTAAAAGACCATAGCTTAAAAGGAACCTTACCCTTCCAAACAACATGATACAAAGGAAAATGACAAGGGGTTGCAGGTCTCAAACAATGAGAAAGATTTAGAAGGAACCCGAGCCAGCCCTCCGCATCTTTCCTACTTTGATGAATGAAAAAAATCCAGCACACTCAGCAAAGGAAAATGACAAGGGGTTGCAGGTCTAAAAAGATGAGAAAAGAAAGATTTAGAAGGAACCCCAGCCAGCCCTCAGCATCTTTCCTACTTTGAGGAATGAAAAAATACAACACAGCAAAGAAAATAAGCTCATCAACTTCTCTTTCTTCGGAATTCCTAAAAAAGTGGAATCCCAAGAAAGAGAACCCCCCTCGGAAAATGGAAAGGCTATTCTTGGTGTGTTATAAACAGTAGATAATCAGAATAGATGAGGCACCAACAGTTAAGGCTCCACCTCCATTCAAGAGTTAAGGCACTTTTAGAGTGTGAGTGTTTCTGTCCTCGCAACTACCCTAATTCCGCCACACACATCCTTTGTCCTCACGTGAAAAAAAATGGCAACAAAAAAGAGGTAACAAAGCAGAATGCTACAGACTAGACAAAGGATCACCCAGACACTCATTTGAAAAGAACTTTATGATGTTAGAATAAAATGGAATGCTCCATGGACTAGTTGAAAGGATTTCAACATGGTACTCTTCCTTAATAAAAGGAATGGGAGAACTATGAGAATGCAAGCATGAAAGATTTTAGCGACTTCCTTAACGTGAATGCTCTAACTGACCCCCCTCTCATCTGCAGATTTTTCCTTGGTCTAACTCAAGAAAGACTCCCTCTTTCCCGAGGATAGATAGGTTTTTAATATCTAATCATTGGGAGGATCCTGAGGGCGCCCAAAAGCTCCTCCCTAGGACCACCTCTGACCATTTTCCCATTTTGTTAGACACAAAGAAAGTGAAGTGGGGACCAACTCCTCTACTAAACATGTGGCTCAAACAAGAAGGTTTTGGAAGCTTGTCAAGTCTCCACTACAAAAAATTTACCAGTTTTGTACTTACTTCCAAGTTGAAAGAAATTAAAGGAAAATTCAAAAATGGTGGAATGAAAGAACTTTTGGAGATATACATGAGAATAAAGTAGTCATCTAGAAGAAAATTCAGAATCTTGACATTGAAGAAAGTTCTCAAGGACTCAATGATGGAGAAAGCAATAAGTATCCTCTCACTGTAAAAATATCCAGGATCGTATACACGGAAGAAATTGCTTGGAGATAAAAATCTAGGGCCTTATGGCTAAAGGAGGGGGATCGTAACACCAAATGCTTCCATCATTCAGACAATGCTCATAGGAGACGCAACACCTTGAACAAAGTTGTAATTCATGAGGAACCTTTAGATGAAAGCGGTGACAAAAAAAAAATGTATTTGCAAGTTCTAGGAAACCCTGTACTCCAAGAACTTGGAGATCAGGTAGCAGGATAAATTTTAGTGGAATATGCAACTCTCAAGCTTGGCAGCAGGACATTCATTTATTGAGGAAGAAATTCTCTGTGCCTGAAAATTTGTAATGGTGACAAAGCTCCACGCCCCCAACAGCTTCACCATGGGATGTTTTCAAGCAAAGTGGGATTCTTAAAGATGATGTTATCAAGCCTTTAATGAGTTCCACTTTATGGGCAGATTTGTGGATGGTATGAACTCTAGCTTTGATCTCTAAGAAAGTGGGGCTGTTAACATAAAATATTTTCACCCAATTTGGTGGGAAGTGTTTATAAGCTTTTATCCAAGGTTCTCACCTCAAGACTTCAAAAAGCAATCCCAAGGAAGTCATAGGACAGCACCAGCATGCCTTTGTTGAAGGAAGGTAAATCATGGATGCTGCCGCTATTGCTTTGAAAATTGTGAATAGTCACTTCAAAGCCTGGAAGGGAGGACTAGTATGCAAACTTAATATGGAAAAAGTTTTTGATGATGTTTGTTAGATTTTCTTTTGTATGTCCTCAAAAAAAATGGGTTGGGGAACTTATGGCAGAAATAGATTGAATGGTGCATTACCACACTGTCCTTCTCAAATAAGATGGAGATCAGCTGTCACCATGGCTTTTTGTTAGAAGGGAATATGCTATGTCATTAATTGTGTGGTCTAATTGGAGGCATTTTTTGTCTTTTAATGCCTTTTTTATTATTAACATATAAGAGGGCCAACTGGAGCTGAACGCTCCAAAAAACTGCTGCCTTTTTCCCCCTTTTCGTCTCTTCTTTTATTCTTCTCCCATTCTATTCTTCTCTTCTTCTCTCCTCCATCTCTATCTTTACAACATGCATCAGAGCCTTAATCTTCTTTAAATCTGGTTTATCCAAGTTCATTTTGCATAATCTGTTTATCGCTTTTTTCTTATCTTTCCCTAATCAGTTCTTAAATCTGATAGGATGCATCGTCTTGGTTATGCTGTGGCTGTTTAATGTCCTCGATAGGATGCTGTGTGTGTGTGAGTGACTTGCTGATGTGAAGTCAGTTGTACTCTGTTCCTGGTATACTGCTGTTGCTGTTCTGCTGTTCCACATGCTGATTGTAGCATGATGATGTTGTTCTACTATGTGTGTGCACATAATTGATTGCTTGGCTGCTTGTGATCTTATCAGTTGGTTGGTTTCGATTGGTTTTTGATGACTCTGCTTCCTGTTCTTGGCTAAGGTCACTTCATTGCTGCCGGCTTTGAGGTTGTTTACTAACTTTCTAGGGTGCTTTGTTGTTGTTTGCTCTGTTTTATGTGATCAAGTGATTCCTCTTAGGATATTGTAGCTTCAGTTCAGTGATCATGGCTGCCTCTTGAAGTTCTCGTCTTTGAAGTTATGAAGTTATGTTCTATGCTAGTGTGTGCAGCCTGATTGTGCATTATTGACGTATTGTTCATTCCCTATATTAGTGTTGTGCTGATTGCAGTGTATTGGGGGTGGGTTTGATGGCCTCTACATAAAGAGCTTTCAGCTGATGCTGTTAACGTACAAATCACAGCCATCAAATTGGTTGGTTCCTCAAATGTTGTGATCTTAAGCAGTGCATGTATATATTAACACAAAAGGGAAGTCCAAGTATCTGCAACATTCTCTTCCATCTCAAGAATTGAAAATTGGATGGAAGAGACTGACATATTGCTTTTGTGGTAGTGGAATAGCATTGAACCCCAAATTGCAGCAAATGTGATGTTTCATAGCACAGCCAAGGCCATCAGGGATGACCTTTGTGTACGCTTCTCAACAACAACAACAACAAAGTCCCAATATGTAGGATAGGCTATATGAATCCGTTTCTGCCAATTCCCACAATCGAGGGCATTTTTCTCAACTTAAGAATTATTAAATCCTTCCTCACTACCTCATTCCAAGTAATTTTAGGTCTACCCCTACCCCTTCTAGTACCATTAACAATAATTAACTCACTCCTCACTGGTTGACTACTTGGCATGTGTTTCAAATGCACAAGCCATCTAAGACGCCCCTCCTTTATCTTATCTTCTACCACTGCTATGCCTAACTTATTGTGAATATGTTCATTCCTAGATTTATCCTTTAATGTTATACCACTCATCCACCTTAGCATTCGTATTTCAACAACTTTTACTTTTAAAATATGTTGTTCTTAGTTGCCCAACACTATGATCCACAGAGCATTGTTGGTCTTATAGACATCCTATAGAACTTTCCTTTTAATTTTAATGGTATTCTATGATCACATAGCATGCCTGAAACACTCTTCCATTTTATCCAACCAGTTTTAACTCTATGTATTACATCCTCTTCAATTTTTCCTTCAACTTACATTATAGATCCAAGAAATCAAAAACCTACTAGTGCTATTAATTTCTTGATTATCAAGTCTAAATTATATTCAATATTCCTCCTTACATGTCTTAAATTACATTTCATATACTCTTTCTCATTTCTGCTTATCCTAAAATCTCTAGACTCTAAAGATGTTCTCCATAGTCCTAACTTAGATTCTACCTAACTCCTGCTTTCATCAATCACAATGACATATACAATGTGATCTCATTTTGGATAATTCTAGTGAGTTCATCAATCACTAAAGCAAATAGATAAGGGCTCAAAGTAGAACCTTGATATACACCTTTTGTGATTGGAAATTCTCTAGACTCTCTTCCTGCAGTCCTAACATTAGTCGCTACTCCATCATATATATCCTTAATTACATTAGTATACCTACTTCATACTCCCTTCTTTTCTAAAACCCATCATAAAACTTCCAAAGGTACTCTATCATATACTTCCTCTAAGTCAATAAAAACCACATACAAGTCCCTTTTCTTTTCCCTTAGCTTTTCCATTAATCTTCTTAGAATATAAATAGCTTCTATTATTCTCCAAGAATAAAACCATATTGATTCTCTAAGACCCTCATTTCTATTCTTATTCTTTGTTCAATTACCCTTCCCCACAATTTCATCGTATGATTCATAAATTTAATTACACGATAGTTATTACAATTTCAAATATCACCTTTGTCTTTGTGTATAGGTATTAATGTACTTTTCCTCCATTCCTAAAAACATTTTCTTGGATTTTATAAAAGTGTTGAATAGATTAGTTAAATATATACTTCCTTTATCTCCTAGACATTTCCAAACTTCAAATGGGATGTTGTCTAGTACTATAGATTTCTCACTTTTCATCTTTTTAAAGCCATCTTAACTTCAATGACTCTAATTTTGCAAATAAATATCAGATTTTTAGTCTTTTCTTCATTTGTCACTTCTAGGTTAAGCTTTCAATTTGGTTTTCATTAAACAACATATTAAAGTATCTTTATCTCCTCTCTTTTATGTCGTCTTCTTTAATCAAAATATTATACATTTTCATCCTTGGTGCGATGGCAAGTGCCTCCGCCTCGTTAGGAGTGGTCTCGGGTTCAAGACTTGGGAGCGGCCTCTCCAAAAATGGGGGTAAGGCTTGCTAACATCCACCTCTCCCAAACCCCACTCAAAGTGGGAGCCTTGTGCACTGGGTACAGCCTGTGATATACATTTTACATCACCTAAATATTTATACTTCCTTTCTCTAGATCTAGCCAATTTTTATGTCTCTTTCCCCTTCTTTTGTATCTAGTCTAGCATATAAATTATCATAAGCTATATGTTTAGCTTCATAATGGCCCTTTTTGCCTCTTTTCTTGCCTCTTTATACTTTTCAAAGTTTTCTATACTTCTACCATTTTGCCATGTTTTATACCAAATTCTTTTTTGTCTTAATTGGCTTTTGGACGTCTTGATCCCACCACCAACTTTCTTTACTACTCCAATAATCTTCCTTTGGATTCACCTAAAATCATGTGAAGGCTTCTCACATGATAAAGAAACAAACTCATATTTTTAACTTATATGAGAAATTTTCAAATATGACCAAAATGGCAGGTCCATTAGTGAGTAATATTGCACTCTAAAGGGTATATTGGAGGAACTCAAGACCTATCAACCAATTAGTTCCGATGTTAAGATGATTAAAAGGCAGCAGGCAAAGTTCTTGGCTGCGAAGTTTTGCTCCGCAATCAATTCTTGTCAACGAATTTATACCATCCAAGAAAGAAGCATAGGCTAGAATCCAATAAATTGCAAAAGATGGCTCTCAGTCTCTTCTCAAGCTTCTTCCTTTTGTAGTTTAGCGGTTAACCATCCCTCTTACTTTTGTCAAGGAATAGTATTGCTATCTTACAGAAATATTTCTGTTTGTCAATAATCCTAGGAATGCAAGAGTAGAATATGTAGCACACAACATGATTACTATGGTGCTATTTCAAAACAGGAAGAACAATTGCATCCCAAGTGATGGATGGTAGAGACATTTTTGTCCCATTAAAATAGTTATTCCAAGGAATTCAAGATACTTGTCACAAATGATTTCCATGGTGTTTTTAATAGCTGGATACCCACTATTTCATCCATACACAATTATGGAGGCTACATATACAAGAATCCTTTATTAAATGCCAGGCAATGAAAGCTAGGATACTAAGGGAAAATTGACAACAAATAACTCAAAAGCACTCCCAATGCCGTAAGCTATTCGTTCCCAAGTTAAATATACTAATAAAACTCTCCTGCAAGTTCATATCAAGATCAAGGAAAAATATTTATTCAAGTTCCTTTAACTTTGTCAACTTCAACTCTGAAAATGACAATGCGCCATCTTGGGAGAGTTTAATCCCATCTTAAAGAATAAATATCCCTTAAAATCAAACATCACTCCTCCTTTTTGATGAGTTCTCCAAGTACATCAAATCTCAAAACCGGCATAAAATGTCAATAATTCACTCATTATTTAATTAATTCTTGTCCATAAGTCAATCTTCAATTCAAATTTGTAGGGATTACTAGGCAACTCAAAGAAGGCCATCTTCTAGACCTAGGTGTTTTCAGTTTTGTGAGAGACTTGGGCATGTAATGTATCCTCAAAGCTCACTACTGCCCTGCATATTTCCATTTTTACTAAGACCTCAAATAAAAAAAGGCTGCAAAGAACATATCGCATGGATTTATAGTTTTAGAATGATATGTGCAGTATAGAATCAAGAATTATATGATCATACTACTACAAATTAAGAATTTAACAAGAATGGCCACAATAATGGGAAAACATCTATAATTGGAAGTGATTAGATAAAGAACAACTACCACCACTACCACAATGAATCCCTTTTTTCCATTATTTCAATTTAAGGATATTTCTTTTTATTATTAAATTAAAATTTATTAAACTTTTTTATAACTACCTCAACTGTATTCTTTTTGGTCTTCTTGTCCTTATGGCGCACATTACCTCAATTAAAAATTCTTCTATTATTAATACTACCACCACCATAAACCTTTTCTCTCCATTCATCTCAATTTCTAAGGTCTTACAAAATCCTTCTCTACGACCTCAAAGCATAATCTTCTTGGTATTCTACTTGTTCAAATGGAACATGCTAGCACTCTAATCAGTGGCATAGCCTTCTTTTTCCTCTTTCTTTTCTTGGAGGGAGTGGGGTGGGTTGGGGGACTGAATTCAATAAAAAAAAATTTATAGATCTCATAATTTTTGTAATTTTTTTACACCATTACAACTTGACGACTGACGAGTACAGCTATTATTCAGAATTATGGCATAATTTTTTATATTAAAATAATATGATTGTAGATGATAAATAGTAATACATATTTGCAATTGTTTCTAGTTCTATGTACTAATTTCTCTTTTTTTAACATTTTTTTCTCAAAAAAAAAAAAGTATTTTGTGCTTTTGAGGGTTGGAGAGAGTTTTGGGTTTTAATATTTGATGTAATAGAAAATGTCTTGTACCTCAATTTTAAAAAACTTTCAACACGTTTTTACCCTTATTATCTAGTTAAACTAGGGAGAATACGCAATGGTTTAATTCTAGAAGATTTCAAGTAAACAATGTAGAATAGGTAAAGAAAGACTTGGAAATGGGATAGGCTATCAAATCACTCTTCACATCTAATGATTTTTATTAGTACGCCTCAACTGGCTTTCTCGCATCTAATCTTCAATAGTGCTACTCCAGATAGCTCTCATAAGCAAATATTTATTATTTTATCTTTCTTTGTATTGCCACTAATCCATCTAAACATTCTCATTTTAGGTCAATGTGCTCACAGAAACTAGGCGCACAAAGATAATTTCCAATATTGATGCACAAACTAAAGCCAACCCTTTTACTTGTTCCCCTCATTACAGCCGAAATTCTCCACATTATCACAAATTAACTAAAATCCAAAACTTAAAATCTTTATTAGATGTTTAGTTATTTTTTTCCTTTATCTTATAATCTCTAGGTTAGATGATTATTGCTATTTGAGAAGTTGACGTGATTCTACATGTTTCGTAGTAAAACAAGAAAATACAAGGACTAGTAGAAAGAAAATTTATTTAATAAAACAAAAATTTAACTTATAAAGGAAAAGAAGCAACTAGAGTCTAATCAAATCAAGGATCAATCTTTGATACAATTGTTGTAAGTAAACTCTCCATTAACACAAATAAAAGAATGACCTTCATACAGTAAAATTAAAAATATAACTCATAAACTACTTTTTAAGATCACAAGGCCAAAATAATTTCTTAGCCAAGATAAAACAAATATTAGAATTGTGTGATGGAAAAATGCTAGTGGAATTATAATCAGGAGTGAAAGCATAAGCAAATCCCCAAATTCAAGCTTCATGTAGTAGGTAAATTATGATACTCATTTTATTCCTATTACAAATATGAAAAAAAATATTCTGCATGCATTATCACATATTATGCTTAGACAGACATGTATTAACATGGCAATGATCAACCAATGATTTAGAAAGTCTTTGAATGAACGTTGTCCCACCTATATAGGAATTTTTGTTATACGTTGGAAATAAACAATGCATGAGAATAAACTTGACAACCTATAATCCCAGCCTTGGCCCAAACATAAAGGTCGCTCAACTCACGGGAGCAACCTCTCCTCAGATGCAAAGGCAAGGCTACGTACCTCAAGTAACCTAGACCCTCGATGTGGCTTGGAACTAGGGTGGTCTTTCTTTCTTTGTAATAAGATTGGCATCTTACCACAAGTCAAGTTTAGAGAAAGTGGGGAAGCTATGAAATCAATGAATCAAGAAGTAGTCATTAGGACCTCCTTTAACGCATGCACCCACACAATCAAGGGTAATCAACCTCGTGCATAAGAAAATTAGAATGAGTATGACCAGTCCTTTAGCTCTTCAAGGTTCCTAGAAAGTCTTTGAATCAACACACTCTCTCTCTAAAAACAACTGGCTATGCTGAAATAACAGCATCATCTCATCAAGAAGAAGCATTCTACAAATTATAACTAGAATCCCTTCAAATTACAAACAACATAGAACAGGTTACATGTATCAGATTCTTGTCTAAAGTATTGATCATAGCATAGACACAGATATTGCATACTGAACAGCAAATATAACCATGCTTGGTAAGGGAACCTAACAATTACTAGACTGGTTATAAATGAGTCTTAGCACAGGAATAGTGAGAGCACTGAAATAAGTAACAAACAATTGAGGTCTCAACATTGCTTCAGAAACAGCACCACTATTAACAACATTAATTTCCAGCCAAGACCCAAAACTCAAGAACTGATCATATCATTCTCATAAGAAGTCACTCGTCAATGAATACATTGACTAACGTTATAATCTTTAATGTACAACTGCATTCCTTACACTGCCTTAGGAATATTTTATCAGGAAAAAAATTATTAGAAAAAAACACTACATATGCATCGCTATATACAGTAGTATAAGGAAGTAGCTACTAATCTTTTTTGCTAGAATCGGTCAGACGGTGGGTTTACGCTCGAATCCGGGGCCAGGGTTGTCACCGGAAGTGAAAACCTCAAGATCAGTAACCTTCGCAGCCGGAGGACCCCGGCGGCACCTCTGCACCATCTCATCGACCTTATCAGGACTCCCGGAAAAGAGAGCTTCCACCGAAAGATCCCTACGGTTTCGGACCCAACCGTTCAACCCTAAGCCGGTCGCGTTCTCCACAGTCCAGTCCCTATAGAACACCCCCTGGACCCTACCCCTTATCGCGACCCTAACCTGCACAGCCATAAGCCCATTACAGAAATCAACATAGTACCGAATACCCATAAACGACTTCACTTAATTTCAATGAAAATACCAAATACCCATGAGTGAATTCGCAGAGACATCAAATACGCATCGAGAGAGAGAGAGAGAGTACCGTTCTGGTGGAAGATAACTGAGGGGCGGCGGCTCCGTCGCAATTGGAATCAGGATTGGAGGAGTTGGTGGGGGTCATCGAGAAGAAAAAAGCAGAAGGATGAGATGAACGAGGTCGGAAGAAAGAGCGTAGAGGAAGAGAAGAAAGAAAAAGATGAGAGCTACTCGGAAGAGGAGGATCAGGAAGAGAAGGAGGACGATGGCCTGGAAGAAAAACAAGGTCGGGGAATCTAACACTATCAGCATTGTTCTTCCAATGCCCAGGAATGCTCGAGAATATCAGGAATCCGCCGGGTTTGCGGATCAAATGCCCCATCCGTTGGCCTCCTACTGTCACCATTTCGACTCCTTGGGAGTCCAGAGAATGACCCCACCGACGTTGAGAATGACTGGGTGGGTACACAATAACTTATTATTAAACCTTTTTAACTTAATTTAAGCTTGAGTTCAAATCAAGCATAAATATATTTACAACTTGTTTATAATGTAAATAAATAAAATAAAGAATCTTTATTAAGTCACATGTGCTGATTAATAATTTAATTTATTTATACTCGCTCATTATAAAAATTAAAAAAATTATATTACATTTTTTATATATAAGAATAAGATAGAATTTGATAGAATGGAATCGACTTAATCACTTAATTTCATCATATACATTCTCTTCAAATATTCATTTCATTCTATTTTATAAATTAAACGTTTGTACTTAATTATGATTTTGTTAGACAAATGGTGCGCACCTAATTACGGTTTTATTAGGAGTTTGGGCTAAAGAAGTCTAAACCTAAACAATTCTTAGTTTTCCATAAAACAAGTTCAATCAAGCCTATAATCAAGTCGCTCACGAATTGAAACGAGTCGATCCTAAGTTTGACTCCTTTATTAAACAATCCCCAAATTAGACTTGAAACATTCCAATCCCTTTCCTATTTCCTCCTTTACTCAACCTCCCTCTCTCTCTAAACTTTTTTTTCACTCTATTTATTTCTTTCTTTCAACATCCTCCATGATTTGGGCCTAACTAGCCTCCATCTCTCATTCCCAAACTTTTCTCTCATATTTTGTCTTCCCTCAACCAAACATGGAAGCATAATCTTTACTCATATATATACTCAAAACTACATTTCGCAAACCCACCTCGTTTCTCACATCTTGCACTCTTTTTCACACTATTTTCTTTAACACCTTCTTAGACAATTAACCAAAACCACATAAACAAACCTCCTTCCAAATTTTGAAATGGAGTTATATATATATAATATCCCAAATTCTTATCCCTACCAAATTCATAAGTTAAATTCTAACACCCAATGATTTTTAAAATCTGACTGGATCAACCAATTCAATCGGGTTCAACTAGAACAAACCATCTAGGTAATAGTGAAAAATTGAAAATGGCAACATAGAGGAGAACCATCTAATATCATGTGAACCTATTTGAATAAGTGAGACTCCGAGTCTTTGTCAGCTTAGTCCAGTCTTATTTAATTTAATTTTTAAACTTTTTTTTTTTAAATGTCAGAATGGTAATTAGTAAACACCAAAGGGTAATTTTGTAAATCTAAATTCTAATAGTAAAACCCTTAAATTTATGTCTCCTCTGCCAGTCTTCTTCTCTTGCAGCCCTAGCCCCCAACCCCCAATTCCCAAGAGTTTTTTCTTGGTTTGTATTTTTTTTTAAAAAAAATATTAAATAATACCTTTGTTGGGTAAATAATTCCCGAAATGACACTGACGTAATCTCACTACTTCGTCCAGCAAGAGTTAAACAAGCTCAAGATAAACATAAGAAAATTTCACTACTTGGTCTAGCGAGATTTGTCTTGACACGCGTCTAGATCAGATTGGGCTGCAATTTAAATCTCACTATTTGGGATAACGAGATTCAAACAAATCTTGCTACACCAAATAGCGAGATTTGTCTATGTTTATCTTAATTTTTTGTGTTTTCCTTTTTTATTTTTTTATTATAATAATGATTAATTATATTATTGGAGGGAACAATCATTTATTAATTTAAATTTTCACATAGAATAAATTACATTTTGTAGTTTAGTTTAAAATATTATTTTTATCATAAAATAATATAGGAATCATACATTATAAATACACACTAATAGCATGATTATATTTAATTAAATAGCGAAATCTTCTATTATTTTATTGAGTACAAAATATTTAAATATTAATTAAAAATAATTATTATTGAAATTGTTAACTAAGAATCTTAATAATTCTAATTTGCTATCTTTTTTTATTTCTTCTGACTTCCTTCCCTTCTACAAAATCTTGGATGCAAATAGAGCCTAACAGTTTTGTCCATTCAACTCTCTCAACAGATAAGGAAGAATGTCTACTATCTTGTTCAACTAATCCTCAATCAGCGGACTTCTCTCTTCTTTAACCGCCATATTGACTAGATCATCCTCTGTTGCTTCTATAGAGTTGCTAAGGTTTGTTGTTTGCAATATGTGACAAATTGTGTGCTTCTATTCAGTTATCAATTTTATATTTACTCTGTTTATGTTCTTGGTGGTAGATATCTCAAATAAACCTGACCTTCAAAGAAATCATCTACAACTATAGGAAGCAACTGTACTGTAAACTACATGTTTTTCGTAGTGTGTTTGTTGATTGGGCATCAGCGAATCGCAGTGGGGTAGGTTTCTCAATTTTGTATCTTAAACTCTTAGTTTTCCATGAAAAATTGAATGTTTGAATGGTTTGGAAATAGAGAGTTGGGCAGGAGCACATTAATATTATCTCTTTTTACAGCGAAATATGTATTCCTGCTTTAAAGCCTCTACTGGTGGAGCTTGAACCTGCAAGAACAGTTTAAAAACCTAATCAAGTTCCAAAAGCTAACAGTAATAACGATGGTATACCCTTTACTTCTATTTGATTATAATTCACATTTTTTTTTTATGTGATTGCCATTGCAAGTGCCTTTCCTGCAAGCTAATAGCCTATGGTCCTTTTCTTTCCTGGGCAATTAAGTCAATGTCCTGGATCACCCAAGATATCTCCATTTCCAAGTCTCCCTAATATGTCGCCAAAGAAAGTATCTACAACACATAATGTCTATATTTCTTCATTGCAGTCATCAAAGGTATTCATTTGTTTTATACTCATTCCTTTGGCTGTAAATCTGTCGAACAGTGCTTAAACCAATGAACCTTTAGATTATCTCTTTTATCACTATTTTTCTTACATGCCAACTTAGTTACATTTAGTTCACAAAATGTCAAATCCTAGGAAGAGAATAGTCATAATATAATGATTTGATAGCTAACTAAAGATTTGTTGCAATCCTAAAGAAAATGACTGTCAAAAATTTTATTAATCCATTACTATTCCTAAATTTCACTATAAGAATGTCTATTCATAACCTATTCCATGTTGGATGGAATAACACAAGTTTTTGACAACTTAATTCACATTCTCATCTTATTTCACTCTATGCCTAGGAATAGACATCCTGTCAATCATATGTAACCTCATTGAATTGTGTAGAAAAGAAGTGCCTTCTTCTGTTAGTTTTGCCATGTTATTGGGTATAAGCTTTAACAAGCATTTTATTAATAATTTTTAGGGGGTGTTTGGCTTGCGGCATCTTTCAAGATTCCCGGGAATGTGATGCTTGAGGTATCTCAATTGTGCGTTTGTTTATGGGTATTTGTGTAGTATAAAAGTTCACATTATTAGGGATGAAAGGATTCTCATGAAGTCATCTTATTCCTACCTCCCTTGGTCCCTCCATGGATAAGTTTCATAGGAATCTCATTCCTATGGGAATAATACTTTTTGTACCAAATTGCCCTCACTATTTTGGCTTTTGGACTATGATGCCCTTCTAATATAATATAATCACACTCTATTATTATCTTAAAATAATAGAAAATTTAAATTATATTAATTGAATAAATATTTAGCGTTAATATTAAATAATTTTAATTAGAAAAAAATATATATACATGATTTTAACTGAAATATAAATTATTTTTAAAATATCTATTAGAAGTGTAAAAATTTATGTTAATTAACATTTTAATTGAAATTTGTAATTTATTAAATAAACATAATATTATTATTGTCTTATAAAAATTTAATATAATAAACTATATTGTCTTCAATCATTTCAGTTAATAAATTATTAAATGTTAAATATTTTAAATTTATAATTATTAAGCTTGTAGTTTTGACCTACTTTGCAGGTATGAATCGTTTTGACATAAACCATGGTATATGCTCAATGGGATACAATATAGGAACTGCTACATGCCCTAAGAGGAGGAAGAGTGGGGCGAAGTAAGGGAAAAAGGTAGAAAATTACTGTAAAAACTCATGCTCAGTAGGAGACAATTTCAGGCCGTTGTAGCTACTGAAATAATGGTTATTGGAAGGCTATGAGTGCCTTTCAGGATGGCATTGAAACATTCCACAAGATTAGTGGTCATGTTTCCCATACCTTTTTCCACCGTCGTGGCATTGATTCCACATATGAGGAGGGATCTAATTGAAAAATGACTTCGCTGGTTCCCCACCCTTGTTGAATATCCTCTCCATCCACATGTCAAATTTTCTCACCTAATGCTCCTTTCCCGCTCGCTCAACCATACACTTAAGATTGACACTCCATACTTTCATATTAAAGTTGCTAACCACGTATTGAAGACATAATTGGTGGTGGGCACGTGGTGGTTGCCAATTAGGATTGCGATGCACTGTAGCAAGAATTCCTGGATACGGATTTGATATAAGAAAAATGTTGTCCCTATTAGTAATAGAATGAAGACAACATAGAAACCAATTTCATGTGTCTAGGCTTTCCTTTTGGACAATAGCAAATGCAAGAGTAAATATTTGCCTATTTGCATCTGGGCATGTCACAATTATGAGTTTGCCCTTGTTCTTACTGTACAAATGTGTCCCGTCCACACATATGACGGGAGGGTAGTGATGAAAACCCTAAATAGATGCTGCAAACGACCAAAATACGGAAACAAAGGTTGCAGTGTTCTCGCTACCTGGAACAGAAGTCCACCTCCACCTGATTATAGTCTCAGGACTGTACGCGCACATCGCTTCCATCCACTTTGGCAACGTTTCATAGGACTTCTCCGAATCGCTGAATACTTGGGCAATTGTCTTCTGTTTGCCCAACCAAACCTTCTTATACGAGATCGAATAGCCAAAGTGAAAATCAATGAACTCCTTCAATGTGACGATCGACGTCGACGCATCTTTTCTTATCATATTCACTATCTCCCTAGCAATGAGGGACGATGTGATTTGATTATGGTCATGCGAGACAAGTTCGTTCAGACATGTTTGCGCCTCACCATATTGGGTGATTTCGAATAATCGGTGTGTCATTCGATACATTGCAAGCAATCTCCATCTGCAATCGTGTTCCTTATACCTAGCAACCCATAAATTTGGGGTAGATCACACAACGTGGAAGTCATGGTGGGTTCAAGCGTGATACATTCGCACTGCCGCGATCAACTGATCCTTCGACTCGAAGAGTATCCCCTTACTTAGCTCAGAGGATTCATCGCGTATAGGAAGCTCATCCACCACAATTAAATCTGCAGCATCTAGGTCAATATGACCGTACATCGGAGGCTAGTCCATGAACTGGGCGTTGAACGTGGCGTCATCTGTTTCACGGGAGGTGGTTCACATCATCGGGGAACTTATTTAACCCTTTACCCGTTTCCTGCTCGTAAGTGTTTTCATCTTGAAAATTAACATCGTTCGTAATGTTCATGCCCTCATCCAATGCACCATTTGTAATGGCGAACAACAATCCTAGACCCTCTGTCGGGACTTCTTCGCAACCTCCCCGTGGATACGTGTCAAGAGCAGGTGTTTCATAGGTCGGTGGCTTGAATGACGATCCCAAATATTCATTAAAATCCATAGTAGGCATACCACCAACCTCTGCACTCATATCGATATGACGTATTTATTGGGTGTCTTCCTCCACTTCATCCAAATGCTCATTAGGTGCCTCTGGCTGCCTAGCCACGGTTACACCCATTCGAGGAATGATTTTGACATATAATTGCACAGTTAAATATGTCGGACCTACGCAGTATGCGTCTAACACAATGTGCAGACCATAATCATCAGATATGGGAACGACCTCGTAGAGGTCTGTATTATTAAACCCTCACAAAGGATATCTTGTGGTGACCCGTAATGCATATTGATCTAGATCAATATGCAAATAGTTGTATATCTTCGTATACAATTTATTTAATTTACACCTATGACCAATTCAAATTGGTCGAACTGGCGGAGTACTATAACTAACACCATCTGATCCGATTATAATGTCCCCCCCCCCCCTTATGTACAATAATACCATCACCAAAGCACTGTTTGAGCTTCCTGCAATTTAGATCGGTGCTCAGGAAATAAAAAAGACATATGTAAAGAACAAATTATATTTAGAAGTAATATGTGTTACTTATAGTAATCAAAAATTAATTTCACTAAGTATACAAGACAGTATAAGTATCCTTTTAACGCAACTACACTAGTTATCTATTATTCAGATTTTATCATCTGACTAGTGCAATCTTCCCTATACGTTCATGAGCATACAATCTTCCCTATATGTTTCACTCATCCTTTCAAAAATATTTTTGCATTTATTTAATTGTTTTCATCTTAGTACATGATTACTTTTCTGAGAAAAATTCTACCGAAATTTCGGCAGCATACCGTTTGTAATTTGAACAATTTTCCATTTTTACCATATCCCTAAAAATGTTTGCAAGTAATGTAATAATTCAGTCTGAGCATGTGAGAACCTATAATATCTACCAGCATGCAATTCATATCACCGCATCAGCCATGCAGGAGGCATTTAGATCCAACTGTCACCTGGTTTATAAATCAAATTAAAAGAATATAATCAAAATATAATTATGAAAAGATGCAAATGATTATGCAATGGTTTCTCCAGTGATGGTCATAATTTCGTTAAACCAAAGGTTAAGTTTCCAACGCCAGGTTACGGGTATCCACTATGATATTGAAACCGATTATGAGTATGAATTATGTAGCATATTAAATATTTTCTATTAAAAAAAAACTCCCACTGCTAATTGTTCTATTAAATATAAGATTATTATTTTTAATTAACAATAATCTTGTTATTAACGTATATTTAGAGCATATTACTATGATATTAAATTATAATAAAATAAATATTACTAATTAAATTCAACATATTAATTTATTTAATGTTAGTTTAAATTAATAAATAGTTCTTATTCAATTCACAATTGAATTATAATGACTAATATATCATAATACATAGTAAAATAATATATAGCCATTTTTAAATATATTTTGAATAAAAATAATGATACTTTTATAATTAGAAACTTAAAAGCTACTTATTTTAATTTTTAATGAAAATTTAATTATTTTCTATTATTTAAAATAATATAATATTATTTATTAATTAAAAATTATATTATTAATTAAATTAGTATTTTTAATTTTTAATATTAATGTAAATTAATAAATAATTTTTACTCATCATTACATAATTGACTTAAGTTTCATTAATAATTAATATCTTATAATATATGATAAAATAGTATATGATTATCTTCAATCATATAATATATGATTTTTAAAGTTTTATATATTACACGCAATCTTTATAAATGCTATATAATTTGGATAAATTTATCAATATTTGTCAATTATGTTGAACAAATAATATAAAAGAATGTGTTCAAATCTAAATTAAAAATATTTTATTTATGCAACATTATACAATTTCTTTAGGCTAAACAATTCAAGCAGCTGGACCAAGATTTTATTCCGGCTGCAAGTAAGCAGTAAAACATCGGCCAAGTCGAAATCAATTTGTCAGTTGTAGTTTTCTACTAAATATTGAATTATTTATTCATATTTTTTATTATTTATTTTAATTAAAGCAAGGTAAAAAGTTACTTTTAAAAAAAAAAATTGTACCCATTTGGAAAAGTGATGAAAATGAAAAGAAATTTTAGGGAAGAGATGGGCTCATGGGGAAGCAATTAATAAAATTCTAAGCATATATATATAAATAGTTATGAAATTCTAAGCAATTTCAGATATAGAAATGGCTACAGCCATTTTCGATTTTTTTTTTTTAACTATGCAGCAACCTTTGAATACACCGCCTTTTATATATATACAAATTCTGAAAAATTTCAAAAAGAGTGTAATTTTTTAAAAAAGGTTGCTCACATTCATAACAAATAATGAAATTCTAAGCAATTTCAGAACAATCCATATCTATTGTTATTATTCAACAATGAAAAATGTATAATAATATAAACATAATTATAAATAAAAATGTTCATACTTAATAATAATATTTTATAACTCCCTCTCGTTTCTTCCATGTTAATATTATTGCACAGACAATATACATGAAATAACTGGCAGGAAATATACCTAAAATAAATGGCAGGAAATCCACATGAAATACATGATAGGAAATACACATGAAATACATGGCAGGAAATGCAATATCAAATTCAAGGAAATAAAAAAAAAATCAGAATAATGCTAACCTCAGTATTGGGAGTTTCCGGCAAATGTTTACAATCAACACAAAAGTATTAAAACTTGAATTAAAATAACAAATTCTACCAAAATAAAAAATGTGAGC
Source organism: Malania oleifera (assembly GCF_029873635.1). NCBI lineage: Eukaryota > Viridiplantae > Streptophyta > Magnoliopsida > Santalales > Ximeniaceae > Malania > Malania oleifera. The sequence continues at coordinate 19,028,873 of NC_080427.1, read as the reverse complement.
AGGAAAGGGTTTAGAAAATCACATACCTCATCACCCCCTTTTATGCCTTCTCCCCAACGTTCGAGGAGCAACGGTCGGCGAGTCCAACAGTCACCTGCTCTACTCTCCTGTCCAATCATCCGGCAGGTCTGCAAAGTTAAAGTCTCCTTTGCAAAGCACTGGTCCTCTCTGCTGCTAGTTCGTCTGCGAGCAAAGGAAAGAAGAAATTCAATAGGCAAGCAAAACTCGCTGGATGGTCTAACGAGTTTTGCCACACATCCAAAGACGGATGGATGAACAAATCTCAATTCCGAAGCAAATTTCGTTGGATGAACCAGCGAGATTTGCCATGTAATGACTTGAAATTTAAAATAATCAGGAGATACAATAAATGGAATGGATTAATGGATAATAAGGGAAAATGAAAGAAATTAGGAGAGAAACAGCAGGCCTTGTCTATGAATGTCCTAACCTCAACGACGAGTGTCCTTCTAAAGCTCGTCAATGAACACTAGTATCTCATCAACAAAGGAATCCCGAAAAAGTATATTGGAAACTCTGAATTTTGTCGACGAAAGTATGTTCTCGTCGACGAAGTCTCTATAGTGCCTCGTCGACAAACCTACGTGTCTCGTCGACGAAGTCCTGCCTATAAATAAGTTGTTCTTCATTTTTCAGCGTGATTTCGTGAAATCTCTCTCCTCTCTCTCTCTCTCTCTCTCTCTAAAACGATCTCTCAGCCTTCTCTCTTCGATTTCAGGCCGACTTTGACCCGGTTTGATGATCCGGAACCACCACGAGGTTTGTGGAATCATTCTCTGTAAGGTTGTAGGAGTTAATCGTTCGTTTGAGGAGTTTGGGAAACATCCCAAAATCAAGGTAAGTGAGTTATTTTGGGATTTCCTTAACGAATGTTGTTATTTGGAGCTTAGGAAGTAGTAAATAGGTGTTTTTCTTCAAATTTGAGTCAGTTGGAATTTATTTTAATTAAATTAGGATTTTTGGATTCAGGGTCCAAGTGAACACTACAGGTATTGGTTCAGGCATCTTGCCAGCATGGTTCGAAAAGTCAGGTAAGGGGAAAATTTATATATTAAATCAGGTTTTTCATGAATTAAAATGGATTATGTGTTATATATATATATATATATATATGTGTGTGTGTGTGTGTGTGTGTGTGTGTGTGTGTGTTTTTATGTGAATTTAAAATGCCAACCACGTAAAACCATGTTTTCTGAGCCTAGGAATGTTTATATAGTTATGTATATGTGAAAGTAAACGAATGAAAGTGAAAAGTATTTTCTAAGGAGGTAAGTAAGGAATGAAATGTATTTTCAGCATATAAATGTTAAATGTGAGTTGACTTATTTTGTAAGGAACGTATATGAATTTTATTGTTAAATTGTGTGGCATGAGATTCTATGCAAATATATGTTAAATGTATGACATGCAGGCTAAGTAAGTAAAGTATTGAAAATAAAATATGATATGGACAATGTTACTTGTGTATGTTAAATGCAACCATGTAAATGTAAGACAGCTGAAAGATAGTCATGTTAGCAGATTCTAGCGCATTTCTATATGGACTAACTGTAGCAGATTCTAGCACATTTCTATGTGGACTAACTGATGATGGCTAAAGACCAACTGTAGTACAAAGGAATGAAATGAAAATGACCATGAAATAAAATGACAAATGTGAATGATATAAATGGAAAAAAGTCACTTAAAGTGAAATGAAATGCAATGTTTAAGCTATGAACATGAACAGATGTGTATGAAAGAATAATGTCAGAAAGAAATAAAGTATTATGTTATTAGAAGTATTTATGTATGTAGAATATGTTACGATTAGGCAAGGCGAACTCTTCACCTAAGGGTTTACTGAGAAAGACGAGTGCACTAGTAACTTCAGATGTGGCAGTAGCTGCATGATGTACTAGAGCAGAGGGAACCTATTTATATGGGCGGGTAGATTTCCCTATCCTTAGGGCCTTTGCCGGTAAACTATTGTTGAATGCATGAGTACGAGATCAAATTAACACTTGAGGGCTTGCTAAGTAAGGTGAGTGCGCTGATATGCTTTAGTCATGGCCTTAGGGTTACCTAAGTATCAGAGCAGAGGAGTGCTACTTGTATGGGCGGGTAATCACCCCTATTCTTGGGTAATCTCGTAGGTTAAATATTTGCATGTGATTGTTTAGGTTTGGAAAACGATTTTAATGTTATGTGATGCTTTGCAAAAGTAATTAAAATGATATCTATATACTTAATGTGGCCACATGCTGTTTTAATATGTATACTTCTTCCCTTACTGAGATGTGTCTCACCCGATTATGAATGTTTATTTTTCAAGACATCCTTGAGGTCGGGCTTAGGAGCTCGAGGGTTTTAGCATTTTTTAGGATTGTAAAAGAGAAAGGGTATATTATGATAAATTTTTGGGATATAAATATTCTATGTTTTACGTTTTTATGTTTAAAAGTTATTGAGTATAGAATGGAATGATTGTGAATATACTAGAATGTTTTGTAGATGTGTGTATTTATAGAAATGCAGGTGTTGGATGGTTAATATGGAAATTAGATAGGGATTAGCAAACTCTAGAATTATGGAATGTTGGTATTGTAGAACTATGTAAATGGAGATTATGTTTATGTTTTCCGCTGCGTATGTTATGGATTATGTATTATCAGGTATAACGCACTGGACTCGGGTTTAAGGGTTTGGGGCGTTACATGCCACGCATCAAACGCCGAATGATTTAGCGATTAGTGTTCCGAAGCAAATCTCGCTTAATGAACCAGCAAGATTTACCACGCGTTCAAACCGGCCTTAGTTATGCACAGTGAATCCCGCTACTTAGTCAGCGAGATTTGTTTAAATCTCGCTGGAGCAAGAAGAGAAATTATGTTAGAGTCATTATGGGAAATAATTTCCAAAATAAGGTATTAGTTAATATATTTTTTGTAAAAGAAAAAGATAAACTGGAAAAAAACTCAAATTTCCAAGCTCCTCTTCAAACCAATCAACCCTCACTTTCTTGCAATTGCACGGTGCAAGCTAGCACCGCCGACAGCCTTCTGCTAGTCCTCCGTGCGATCAACCTCCTCCATGCGCACACCCTCCTCCCACTGCTACCTACCTTCCACTCCTCAAATCAGCTGCGATCGGGCAACTTCCCAAAGGACCCTAACTAGCACTAAAATTGATTTTGCAGTTCTTTGCTACTCTCTCTCTCTCTTTCTCTCTCTCTCTCTCTCTCTCTCTCTCTCTCTCTCTCTCTCTCTCTCTCTCTCATGAACTGAAGATAAAGGCCATCAAATATTCTCAATTATGATTATTTAATACTTTTATGGATGATGGTATATGGTAATAATGTGGTATGTGCTATATGGTATTATTCTGAATTTCTAATTTGTGATTGTTCTAATTTTAAAGGAATATGGAATATGGTATAATGTATATGACTACATGATATATGGTAGATGTTTTTGGATGATGGAATATGACTATATGATGTTATTTTGCACTTTGAATATTGTATAATTTTGATTTTTTTATTTCTAATTATTCTAATTTTAATGGAATATGGAATATGTTATAATGTATATGAGTACATGCTATATGATAGATGTTAAATGAAAACTGTTGTAATTGGTGTATTCCTGAGAGGGGGGGGGGGTGAATTGAGTATTTAAAAATTTCGCCCCTAGGTTCAACTAGTTCAGCAATAGTATATTCACAACCTAGGGTTAGTTTACCCAAATGCATCGATAAGTAAAATATGTGGAATTTAAATCATGCACATCATTCACACAATAACATACACGTGCGGTAAATATAAAGTGTGGAAATATAAACAAACACACGATATGTTATCGGGGTTCGGCCAACTGTGCCTACGTCCCCGCCTCTAGCTCACAAGCCCAAGGATTCCACTAAAGCTACTTAACGGGTGGAGCGGCATCGATTACAACCAGGTCAATTAGCGGGGCTGACCTCAACCTACACCTTACTAGGATGGTGCACCTAGCTTTCCTAACCGAGTTTAAGCCCATCCGAGACTATTCAACATTGCTAGTATCCCTCTTCAAGCCCGTGCCTGGAAATACAACAATATTTTTCTTAGTTAAGTTGGTACAGTGATTGTGCTTTCATGTAAAGCGGATATGTACCCAATACGCGCAAGTAATAATCAATCTACACCATTCATGTAAAAACTATAAGCTCAGTGGTGTATATGTGCAATCTACACTCAATATTATGACTTTATCTAATCAAACACAAGAGTGTTCAAGCAAGCTAATCTTTGAAAGTAACGTATATGCAATCTCAATATCAACTTAGTATTTCAAAGATGCTAGCAATATTATTCAAACGAACTCAAAAATATTTTCTCAAATTGTATCAATCACAAGAGTTGTTTGAAATCTAGTTTTGTAAAATATTTTGCACATAAAAATAAAGTTATAGGAATCTTGCAATGACAATGCAAAGATCCTTAAACTTATGAGTTTATCCCAACACAAGATTTTATCGATAAAAATATGTGGGATAAACTATGCCAAACTCCCCAAAATCAATATCAAATATTCAAGCAAGACAATGGGAGTATTAGCAATACCTAATAAGCACTAGCACACAAAATATACTCACAATGTTAAGATGTATCAAGGGAATGAATATATGAGAGTATTTGGAGTGGAATAGGCAAAAATTAGGTTTTTGAGATTTAGAGGATATTTTCTAATTGTTTTGCTAATCTCATTACTAATCATTCCAAATGAAGGAGTATATATAGACTTTCCCAAAAATATGACCGTTAAGGACACAAATGGAATAATTATAAAAGTTTTAATATTATTTAAATAATTTAACATTGTTTAAAAATATTAATTGCGGTAAAAAATAAGGGACAACCCGAGAGCATCGGTCAACCGAGGCAAGTTCGGTTGACCAAAGTTCTTGAGATTCAGTCGACCGGGAATAAAAGGAACTGTGAGCTCAGTCGACTGGACTTGTAAGTCCAAGGTGATTTTCCCTTTTTGCGAGGTTCGATTGATTGGGGAAATTTTGAACTACCTTGGTTGGTCGACTAGACAGTTGAGTTCTTGCATGTGGGAACTCAGTTGATGAAAGTGTTGTCAGGAAATTTGGGTTCAGTCGACCAAGTGGTCAAAATATTGACTCCTAGGAAGTTCGGTTGACTGTGGTAAAATGAACTAAGTAAGTTCGGTCGACTAGGCTATGGTCAACCTATTGACCCAACACCGGTTCGGTGGACCGAGAGCTTTTTGTACATGGGAGTTCGGTCGACCGAACATGTAATTTTTATACATTTTGGTTATGTTTTAAGCATTCACTCACCTATTTCAAATGATCATTCATATATGTGCAAGAGTGAGTTTCCTAGGGTCATTTTAGGCCTTCTCGAGTGCACCGAAAAAATCCGTTGTCGGTCGACGTGTTCCCTAAGGTCTATAGTCATTTTGATTTTTAGGAGATGTGTAGGGACCTAGAGTCGTTCTATGGTCTTTGGGTTTTGTAATTCCTACATGCATGAAATGCATTAAATATTATAGACCTTTCCTACTTAAATATTATAGACCCAAATGAATAGTAATGAATTACAACATAAATGATCTTTAGAGTCTTCATTTTCCTCCAGGTCTCCAAGTGCCATCATATGATACCGCCAAGATAAATCTGTACATCAACTCGGCAGATATTAAATACCTGAGTATTTGTCATAATCAAAATAGGGTATGACCCATAGGGTCAACAATCTCCCCCTTTTTGATGATGACAAATACTTGCCCACTTCTCCCCCTTTTAACAACAGCAAAAAGGGCCTAGATTAGACATTAAAGTATATAGGCAAAAAAAAGGTAATTATTATTCAAATACAAATATGGTTTTGGGAAATCTTTAAAAATTCCGGCAGCATGCCATTTGAAAATAGAACATTTTCCAAAAGAATATCTATATAAAAAATGACCTGTTTGGAGTTTTAAAATTAACAGTTTATCCACAATTACTTAACCCAAATAGTCTAGTATGATAAAAAATTATTATCTTTAGCATCCAAAGAGATAATAAAGTCATACAATGCACAATGAATGACAAGGTATGAAGTATAGCAATTGAGCACACAAATTATATGACTAGTCATTTAAATGATTTAAATGACATAACAAACGTAATTAGACCAGAATTATCCATAAACATAGTAGTTTAAATCATATCATAAGACCCATAAAAGATTTGAGTTAAAAGCACATGACATATGATACCAAAAAGAGGGTTTGAGCATAAAAACAGTCTAACCAGTTCGCATGCATTTTTATGTGAAGTTACCAAACCATTTATGCAAGTTAAAACCATATAATAATAATAATAATAATAATAATAATAATAATAATAATAATAATAATAATAATAATAATAAGGCAAGAGAAAAAGTTTGAGTTTTGAAAGTAATTCTTGCCATAAGGTATTACAATAAATACATATATATATATATATATATATACATATATATATATATATATATATATATTTATCCCCCTTATGATATTTGCTTAAAGTACTAGGGGTGTGCTTGCGGAAAAAGAAACTTTAATTTTAAAACAAGCAAGCACAAATTTAGCACAAATTTTCTACTTTGTCAATTAAGCACATACTAAGATATAACTAGAAAATCACAACCATAATAATTATAAGAATTTAACAATCACATGCATGATCATATGACAAATCAAATAACATGTGGCAAAGAAATATATATCAACTTAAGATTTTCACAAAGGTCACTTCGGTTAAGCACATGTCACAGTAAGTTCACAATAGATTTAAGTTAAAAATATTTGTTAGAAAAACAAAATAGGAATTTATGCCTAGATACTCCCCCTATCAATTTGAGTACGTGCTTAGATTCTTTAACTGCTTATACTAACCACAGATTAATTTCATTATGCTTAGTAGTATAAGCCATCAATCCAAATCTTTAAAATCAACTATACTGAGAATTTGTTAATTGCATTTGTCACTTGATTAGTATAGTTGTCCCTATAGATCATAAATGCATCAGAGAGTGTATATTGAGGCATGCAATAATGTTCATGACCCAAGAACATTCCATATCAAATCATAAGCCTTTAAGCACTGGATATAATGTTTAGGGTATTCTCAAGAGCCTCGATATTTCAGTGGATAAAAGTGATGCATATGGATTCTTTAAGTTCTTTTTATAAGGATGGAGCTGGGCTCTCCTAATTATTCGATGATTATGTAAGGATGAATTTTAATTTTCTATTTGGTTTCACTTATCCTTTCAAAAATATTTTAACATTAATTTTATCATAATCATCTTTAGCTCAAGATTTTATTTTGGAAAAATTCCTGTCAAAATTTCGGCAGCATGCCGTCTGTAAATCAGACATTTTCCTATAAAACCTGTACCTAATAGGTTCAATCAAGTAATTTATATTTCAGTTCAAGGCACACAAGAACCTATATCCACTACCAGCATGCAATTCTCATCAACTGCATTCGTCATGCTGGAGGCATTCTAAACTAAGCATGCAATCAGGTAGCAATCAAAAAAAGATAAACTATCCATTAGAAGATATACTCGTTTAACGCATAATGAATAGTAGGAATTCAGTGCTTTTCATATGAAGGCATATGGGCATAAAAGATAAAAATCATAAGAGGATTTAATGTATAAATATATTCATAAAAAAAAAAATGCTCCCCTTGAGTTATGCACTTATTCAATTTATGCTTTTTCATTTTCTAATTACTTAGCCAAGTGTTTAGATTTTTCGTGATTTAATCTTGGCTAAACATGCTTAGGCTTAGAGGACCAAAGATTCACATGCAATACTTCTTTAGGGTCATAAGCCAATGTATGCCTCTTTACTTATGAATTTCAATATATAATAGAGGCCCAAGTTCAAATGGCTTTTCTTTCTTAACATTCATGCATAGGTTTCTTAGTTATTGCATTTCCACCATCATATTAGCCATTTAACTTATTTCTAAGGATATAAAGCTCTAAAGGATATGACTTAATGTTTTGATAGCTATGTGTGTGTAGTAGATTAAGTACTCTTAAAGATTATAATTTCTGTTAAGTTCGAAGAGTATTCAATATAAGTGGACATGATTCAAGATATTTTCATGGAAGGGGATATGCCCAACTGCTTAGGCAAAGAGCATTTATGAGTATTTGAATTTTCTTGAACAATGCTCTTCGGATAATGGAAAGTATCCTATAAATATAATTACAATCTAAAGCAATGATACAAGTAGATAGGTGAAACCTTACCGAATATGATCATGGTTTGGTAAGGATTTCCCATGGATGAGATAAACCAAAATTAGAGGATTTTTATATTTTTGATTCAAAGGGAATATTTTGATTTAATCAATAAAATTTGAATCCCTTGGTGGTTGTCTCTAATCTTGATTATAGCAAGATGTTTTATGAAGAGCACATTTAATATATTTTAATTATTTATGATCAATAGTGCTTTAAGCCTAGAGTGATGACTGCATTTTGATTGAGGCCTTTATGTTCATGGAATGTCATTAGGGAGGAATGATATCTAACAAGATGAATCCCCTAAGACCAAACTTGTGCAATGGACAAAAATACGCTTAACTTAGGATATCTATATTTAGGCATGGATTAAGCATTCATAATTTTATACCAAGCAAGGATGCTTTAGTCCATTTGGAAGTGGATTTTATTCGATTTTTAAATTGGCTAGCTAATCTTATGATTCTTAGTGTGGCAAAAGTGTATAGTGAATACATATACTAAGAATTTTCATTTTAAGCACCAACCACTTCCTGAGCCTATAGTCATCACTACCTCTAAACCTAATCCTAAGATCTGAGGAAGGGTTTGCTTTCATGATCACCCATATCATTTCTTTGCTTAAGCCTTGGCACTTCTAGATGGATAAGTGTATATGATGTGCCCTTTTCTTTCACCGTATAAGCATACTTTATGTGCATGTGAATAATTTTGCTTATTTACACCAAATGACAAATATGGGTTTTAAAGATGAACCTTTTTTGAAAGAAATAATTCTTTTTACTCCAAAAGGTTTTACATGATTATTCTTTTCATTTTTAACTTTGGGTGTAAGTTTATTATAATCATCTATGTCTTCTTCTAAGCAGTTAATTTTCAATACTTTCTTAACCTTTCTCTTTTCTAATGTGGCATGATAGTCTTTTAGATTTTCTAATTGTACTGCCAACTTTTTACTTTTGTTTTTCAGAAATATTTTTTGCTTAGACATCCTAATTGTAATCTTATGAGCATTAAGGATTTTCCTTTTCGGTTTCTTAAAAGATGTCATGCTTCCAAAATTTGATGCACATGATTCAACATAAGATTTAATATAATCATTTTCACATATATCATTGCATGCATCATCAACAGATTTATCACAAAATACAACAGATGATTCATTCCATAATATATTGCCACATTCAATATAAGAATCATCACATGCATCATTAATAGAATTATTATGATATTCAACAAATGATTAAGCATTTGACACATCACATGATTTGGCACAGGAATCCTCATAGTAAACATCACATGAATTAATACATGTGTAAATCATTAGAGGCAACTGATGATTCAACATATGATATATCATAAGTTTCAGTATAAGAATCATCACATGCTTCATTACATGAATCAGTAAATGAGGTAGGGTAAGATTCATATACCTCATCATCTACTAATGCAACCTACTCATGATTAGCCACTACTTGATCATTGTTTGGAGTGACAATTTCTTTTTCCTGGGTCTCTCCATATTTCTTTTCCAACTCAACCCAGATCTCCCGTGCATTACTACATGCCATAATCTCATGAAGAATATCAATATCTAAAGCACAGTACAATAAATCCATGACATATGAATTTGCATGCAGTAAAGTAATATCATTTTCATTCACAGGCATACAAATTTCTTTGACAATCACCTGTCAGGCCCTCCAACTCATAAACTTTATAAATACACTCATTCTAATATTCCAGGTGGTGTAATCGACACCACAAAATAATAGAGGGCTAGTAGGTGACTGTTCCTCACTGAATGGGGATACAAAAAATTGAGCCATTGCGATCTTTTTGCAAAAACGTTTAAGTCTAGTGCAACGAGGCTTTGATACCAATTGTTAGAATTGGTGTATTCCCAAGAGGGGGGTGAATTGGGTATTTAAAAATTTCTCCCCCTAGGTTCAACTAGTTCAGCAACAATATATTCACAATCTAGGGTCAGTCTACCCAAATGTGCAGATAAGTAAAATATGCGGAATTTAAATCACGCGCATCATTCACACAATAACATACACATGCGGTAAATATAAAGTGTGGAAATATAAACAGACACACGATATGTTATTAGGGTTCGGCCAACTATGCCTACATCCTCGCCTTTAACTCGCAAGCCCAAGGATTCTACTAAAGCTCACTTAACAGGTGGAGCGGCACCGATTATAACCAGGTCAATTAGCATAAGGCTGACCTCAACCTTTACAACCAGGTCAATTAGCGGGGCTGACCTCAACCTACACCTTACTAGGATGGTACACTTAACTTTCCTAAGCGGGTCTAAGTCAATCCGGGACTATTAAACAGGGATAGTCTCTCTCTTCAGGTCCGTTCTTGGAAATACAACAGTATTTTTCTCAATCAAGTTGGTACAGTGATTGTGCTTTCATGTAAAGCGGATATGTACCCAATACGCGCAAGTAATAATCAATTTACATCATACATGTAAGAACAATAAGCTCAGTGGTGTATATGTGCAATCTACACTCAATATAATGACTTTATCTAATAAAAAACAAGAGTGTTCAAGTAAGCTAATCTTTGAAAGCAAAGTATATGAAATCTCAATATCAGCTTAGTGTTTCAAAGATGCTAGCAATATTATTCAAACGAACTCAAAAATATTTTCTCAAATTGTATCAAGCACAAGAGTTGTTTGAAACTCGTTTTGTAAAATATTTTGCACATAAAAGTAAAGCTATAAGAATCTTGCAATGACAATGCAAATATCCTTAAGCTTGTGAGTTTATCCCAACACAAGATTTTATCAATAAAAATATGTAGGATAAACTATGCCAAACTCTCCAAAATCAATATCAAATATTCAAGCAAGGCAATGGGAATATTAGCAATACCTAATAAGCACTAGCACACAAAATATACTTACAATGCTAAGATGTATCAAGAGAATGAATATATGAGAATATTTGGAGTGGAATAGGCAAAAAATTAGGTTTTTGAGATTTAGAGGATATTTTCTAACTGTTTTGCTAATATCATTACTAAATCATTCCAAATGAAGGGGTATATATAGACTTTCCAAAAAATATGACCGTTAAGGACACAAATGGAATAATTATAAAAGTTTTAATATTATTTAAATAAATGAACCCCGTTTAAAAATATTAACTGCGGTAAAAAATAAGGGGCAACCCTAGAGCACCGGTCGACCGAGGCAAGTTCGGTTGACCAAAGTTCTTGAGGTTCGGTTGATTGGGAATAAAATGAACTGTGAGCTTGGTCGACCAGACTTGTAAGTCTAAGGCAATTTTCCCTTTTTGCGAGTTACGATCGATCGGAGATATTTTGAACTACCTCGGTCGGTCGACCAGACCGTTGAGTTCTTGCACGTGGGAACTTGGTCGACGAGAGCGTTGTAAGGCAATTTGGGTTTAGTCGACCAGGTGGTCAAAATATTGATTCCTAGGCAGTTCAGTCGACCAGGGTCAAATGAACTACGTGAGTTTGGTCGACTGGGCTATGGTAAACCTATTGACCCATCACTGGTTTGGTTGATTGGGAGCTTTTTATACATGGGAGTTCGGTCATCCGAACATGTAATTTTTATACATTTCGGTTTTGTTTTAAGCATTCACTCACCTATTTCAAATGATCATTCATATACATGCAATAGTGAGTGTCCTGGGGTCATTTTAGGCCTTTTTGAGTGCATCGAAAAAATTCAGTGTCGGTTGACATGTTCCCTAAGGTCTTTCTATGGTTATTTTGATTTTCAGGAGATGTGTAGGGACCTAGAGTTGTTTTATGGTCTTTGAGCTTTGTAGTTCCTATATGCATGAAATGCATCAAATGTTACTGACCCTTCCTACTTAAATATTACAGACCCAAATGAATAGTAATGAATTACAACATAAATGATATTCAGGGTCTTCATTTTCCTCCAGGTTTCCGAGTACCATCATATGATACCGCTAAGATAAACCTGCACATCAACTCGCCAAACATTAAATACCTAAATATTTGTTATAATCAAAACAAGGTATGACCCATAGGGTCAACAAAAACTTTAGTCTTTGGATGATGGAATGTGACTATATGGAATATGGTAGATGTTAAATGAAAATTTTTAGAATTTGGATGATGGATATGACTATATGGTATTTTTTTTATATTATTTTAATGGAAGTTGGATGATGGTATATGACTATATGGCATATGGTAATTTGAGTAAGGTATTATTCTGATTATATATATTTTTTTCTTAAGATATTTGTTATGTGATGGTCATGCATAATTATGGATTAATTAAAAAATTATCATTTTTAATTTGTTTGTGACTTTGTGTGGTTAATAAAATGACATCATTTGAAATAATATGAATGAACCCCTATCTCCACCCGAGCATTTTCATCAATATCGGAAGACCAACCTACCATGCAATCATTGCGAACAAGTGGCTAATAAGCAATTGAAATGTTTGTTTTGTGGAAGAATATTTAAAAGAGGGGAAATTAATAGATGTTGATCCTAGTAGGCACCCAAGAGGGGGAGTGAATTGGGTGATAACTTTTTCTTTTCTTTTAACACACTAAACTCAATTATCAAATTGGATTCCTTGATAATTGGATTGCAAGCACTTATCAACAAACATTAGAACTTTTAGATGAACAATATGTTAAATAAAAGCACATTCAGTGACAGATTATCGAGTTGGTTAATGAATTAGGGTATGTAGAGTACAGTTATTGTGAATATCACTTAATAAACAAAATAGAGGATAGATGTGCTCAATATAGAGAGTCTAGCCTTGATTCAATTGTTTAGTTGATTGATTAATGATAAGTGCAATTTCACAATCCAACCAATTAATTTAATTGATTAAGAATAGTTAAAATAAGGTGCACAATCAAAATGTAAAGTAGAGAGAGATAAGAGAGATACATTAATTTTATAGTAGTTTGGTCCTTGACCTATGTCCGCTCCCTAAACAAATATATTTGAGTTTTTCATTATTATGTGCAGTATTACAAAATCAGGACAATAGTCCTACATTGTTGAACACCTATCAGCAACTATGTTGCAGTACAGGGACAAATGCCCTATAAAATCAACACAACCCTAGCATGGCCTTTGGTTCAAACACAGTGCCTTTGCACTCCACGAATAGAATCCCAATCTAGGGTGCCACTTAAAAATCAATGCCAAAGCACTACGTGAACAAAGTCCTAATCGAGGACCGTACCCAATAAAAAATACCAACATAGTAGTAACCCGTGATCTTTTTTTAGCTCACAAAACAAGTTTTGAGATATAGAAACCATGAGTCTAGGGTGCCTTGTTAAACATCTCAACCTATTATGTAGAATAAACAATATAGATCATGAAGTATAGCGGCAGCAAAACAACCAAGTTGATCAAATGGCAACGTGTAAAAATAATAGTGTGAGAGTTCAAAGCTTGTACATGTAGTGTCCTAATATTTAGTTAGTCTTTAACTAGTATTTATAGGCAAGTGATTGAAATTCAACAAACTTCATTAGGTTCTCTAGTTTACGCTTAATTAAGTTGGAAGATCTTTGCACATGAGTTGGCCGTTAAATATTAGCTAGAGAAGGAAACTTTTAGCCACTGAATAATCCTTGATTGATTCTCCCAAGTTTGAATTTCGAACATCAGAGCTTGTCATGAAGAAATCAAAATCTGTTTAAGGTAATATAGCCTATTAGTGTGTCTTTTATAGAGTCTATAAGAGTATTTTTTATAGAGCCTATGAGTGAATCTATTTATGAATCTCGTTTTTGGTCCATCCTCAAAACCAACATTAACAATAGATTCAAACAACATTTAGCTATGCAAAAAGGGAAAATTTGTTAGGAGAGATATCAATAAACAACCACAGTGGAATAATACTTCTCCCTATATGCAAGCAAATATAGTGTATCTCTACTTTTATATGTGCTGGAAATAATAAAAGAAATAATCAATCACACCAAGCCACAAGAACACAAGTAGTTTTTTACGTGAAAAACTTCCTCGGTGTGAGGAAGAAAAACCACGGGACCTAGACCCGTTAAAATCTCCACTATCAATCAAATAATGGGTACACAAAGTTTTCTCTAATCGTAATTAGAGGATTCAAGAATCTCTCATCAAGATATCTACGATCTTGACAAATACAAAGAGAATTGGAGAGAATATACCAAATTCTCGGTTACTGTTCATGGGCAAAAACCCCAATTCCTGAGCTCCAAATCCGATCTCCACCGTTCAGATTGTAGCTCCTTGAGTCATGAACCTCTCCTCCAAATTTTAGCTTGATCGGACCACAAACAAAGCGGGATTGGAGTCTTGATGAAATCTGGGCAGCATGAGAAAAAACCACGTTTTTCTCTCTTTCTTTTGAGAATTGACCGCTCCTCTCTTCTCCCCTCTCTTTTTACAACTTCCTTTAGGTTTTCCATACTAAAAGGTCTGGACTTTGGTCTTTTAATAAAGCTCACTTGGGCTTTCCTCCACATGGAAGGAAATAACCCAACAAATCTCCCCCTTTCCGACTATGTGGAGGGAATCGCCATCTCGGTGATCGAACAACAAACTTCAAGCTTCTCCCTTGGTAGTGTCTTTGTCAACATATCAGAACCATTATCATCAGTGTGAACCTTCTCAAGTTCCAATAACTTATCATTCAACGCATCTCTGATCCAATGGTATCGTACATCAATGTGCTTTGATCTTACATGGAAACTGGAATTCTTAGCAAGATAAATAGCACTCTGGCTATCACAAAACAGCACATACCTTTGCTGCTCGAAACCAAGTTCTCTCAAGAACTTCTTTGCCCATAACAACTCTTTAGTCACTTCTGTTGCTGCAATGAACTTTGCCTCTGTCGTAGAAAGAACAATGTACTTCTGAAGTCTCGATTGCCAAGCTATAGCCCCACTTGCAAAAGTTATCAAATAGCCCGAAGTAGACTTACGAGTGTCCACATCCCCAGCCATATTTGCATCTGTGTAGCCAACTAACAATGGTTGTCTATTTCCCAAACCAAGTCTCAAACTGGAAGTGCCTCGAAGATACCTCATGATCCACTTCATTGTATTCTAGTGCTTTCTTCTCGTATTTGACAAGAATCGGCTAACTACACCAACTGCATAGGCTATATCTGGTCTTGTGCAAACCATTGCATACATCAAACTTCCTACTGCTGAGGCATAAGGAACTCTTTCCATGTCTTCCTTTTCCTTATCTGTAGAAGGACATTCCTTTGTACTTAGTTTGAAGTGGGTAGCAAGAGGAGAGCTAACCACTTTAGCTTTGTCCATATTGAACCTCTGAAGCACTTTCTCAATGTACTCCTCCTGTGACAAATACAATTTCTTGGCACTCTTGTCATGACTGATTCTTATGCCAAGAATTTTCTTTGCTAGCCCCAAGTCCTTCATAGCAAATGACTTATTCAATTGCTTCTTCAACTGGTCAATCCTTGAAGCATTCCTGCCAACAATTAGCATGTCATCCATATAAAGCAGTAAGAAAATAAAATCATCATCAGAGAATTTCTGAACAAATACACAATGATTTGAAGTTGTCTTCTTGTAGCCTTGCTTCCCCATAACAGACTCAAACTTCTTATACCACTGTCTCAGTGCTTGTTTCAAACCATATAGGCTTTTCTTCAGTTTGCACATATAATCCTCTTTCCCTTTCACTTTGAAACCCTCTGGCTGCTTCATATAAGTCTCTTCCTCCAAATCACCATGAAGGAAGGCAGTTTCCACATCCATCTACTCAACTTCTAAGTCAAGACTAGCTGCTAAGCCGAGTACTGTACGGATCAATGACATCTTTACAATTGGAGAGAAGATCTCATTAAAATCAATACCTTTTCTTTAACCGAACCCTTTGACAACCAATCTAGCTTTGTACCGTGGTCGTGAAGAGAACTCATTTGGCTTCTTCTTGTAAATCCACTTGTTCTCCAAAGCTCTTTTTCCTTTAGGCAGCTTCACTAACTCAAAGGTTTGGTTATCATACAATGACTGCATCTCATCTTGCATGGCCTCAACCCACTCTATCTTGTGTTCGTCTTCCATGGCTTCGGCAAAACACTGGGGCTCTCCCCCGTCAGTCAATAACACGTATTGTTCTGCTGAATACTGAGTGGAGGGATGTCGGTCTCTGGCTGACCTCCTGGATGGAATCTCTAGTGGAGTCTCTAGCACTATCAATTGCTCATCAGTATCAACATCTTCCTGAACCTGTAAGGGAACATCCACATCACCTCTAACCTGGTGGTCATCTTGAATATCATCCTCAACTTGAGAAGAAAAATTCTTCAAAGGAACTAGATCCACATCAGTTAAACTGTCACCTTGCTGAGACATAGGTTTCTTTACCTTCTCAATATCTTGAATCGTCTTATCTTCTACAAACACGACATCTCTACTTCTCACAATTTTCTTCTCAACTGGATCATAAAGCTTGTATCCAAATTCATCTTGACCGTAGCCAAGGAATATACACTGTCGCGTTTTCTCATCAAGTTTGGACCTTTCATCTTTTGGAATATGAACAAATGCTTTACACCCAAAAACACGTAAATGATTATAGGAAACATCCTTACCTGTCCAAACTCGGTCTGGCACATCAAACTGTAGAGGAACACAGGGTGTAAGATTCAACACATGAACTACAGTGCTCAATGCCTCCCCCCAAAAGGATTTTGGCAACCAGGCTTGTGAAAGCAAACATCTCACTCTCTCAAGCAGTGTTCTATTCATCCTTTCTGCTATGCCATTCAATTGAGGAGTTTTTGGAGGAGTCTTTTGATGCCGAATACCTTGCTGTCTGCAATACTCATCAAATGGACCAGAATACTCTCCACCGTTGTCAGTTCGGATGCACCTCAGTTTCTTCCCAGTCTGTCTCTCAACTAGGGCTTGAAATTTCTTGAACTCAGCCAACACTTGGTCTTTTGACTTCAAGATATATACCCACAACTTCCTTGAATGATCATCTATGAAGGTCACAAAGTATCTGGAGCCACCAAGTGTTCTCATCTTCATAGGGCCACACACATCCGAATGTACTAAATCCAATATCTCTGAATTTCTCGAATGAGGGGAATTCTTGAAGGAAGCTCTGCTCTGCTTCCTTGACAAACAATGAGTACACCTTTTTAGAAGTGTACTTTTCAGTCCACATAGTAGAATTTTCTTCCCCAGTAGAGCTAATCCTTTCTCACTCATGTGAGCCAGTCTCTTGTGCCACAACTCTGCTATACCATTATCCTCCATTGCATTAATAATGTCGTTGGAGATCTTTGCTTGCAAAATGTACAATGTAGAGTGCTTCATGCCTCAAGCCACAACCATAGCACCCCTGGTGAGCTTCCACTAGCCATCACTGAAAGTGCTATAGTACCCTTCGTCATCAAGTTTACCTGCAGAAATCAAATTCAAACGAATGTCAGGAATATGCTTCACATCTCTAAAAACTAAACTCGTGCCATTATTTGTCTTCAGATACACATCCCTAATTCCAATGACTTTAACCAAGCCATCGTTTCCCATCTTTACTGTTCCAAAGTCACCAGATCTATAGGATGTAAAGAAATCCTTCCAAGATGTAGCATGAATGGAGGCACCACTGTCAATCACCCAACTGGTCTCATGATATGCAACATTTATCATCTCATCATCATAAACAATGAGGAATTCAGCAGGAGTGGTAGTAGCAACTTTATCATCACCATCTTTGTCATCTCCATTCTTCATTCCCTTCCCTTTCTCATTATTGTTTTCTCTCTTCAATTGCCTGCAATATTTCTTGATGTGTCCCTTTTTCCCATAATGATGACACTCAACATTTGCAAACTTGTTGGACTTGCTTCTGCTGTTATCTTTGTTCTTCGGACCTCTGCTCTTACTTCTCCCCCTTTTTTCTGTAACCAAGATCTCTGACTGTGAAGAGGACCCCTGTGTTTTTCTTCTCATCTCTTCATTTAGCAAACAGCTCTTGGCCATATCCATTGTGATTACACCTTCTGGAACGGAGTTAGACAATGAAGTTCTGAGCATCTCCCATGAGTTCGGTAATGAACCAAGCAACCATAACCCTTGTATCTCATCATCAAACTTAATACCCATTCCAGCCAACTGATTAATAATTACTTGGAATGCATTCAGGTGATCTGATAAAGGAGTCCCATCTTGGTACCTCAAAGCCATCATTTGTTTAATCAGAAACAACTTATTATTTCCAGTCTTTCTAGCATATAACTGTTCAAGCTTATTCCATAGAGAACGTGCATTTGTTTCTCCACTAATATGGTTCAAAACATTATCATCTACCCATTGCCTGATATATCCACACACCTGTTGATGTAACAAAGTCCATTCCATATCAGACTTTTTTTCTAGTTTTTCAGCACTAGATACCGGTAGGTAATAATCTTTCACATAAAGAAGATCCTCCATTTTTCCTTTCCATATGTGATAATTTAAACCATTGAGATTAATCATTCTACTAGTATTTGCTTCCATAACTCAAACTGCCAACCTGACAATCTGGAAACCTGGCTCTGATACCACTTTGTTGGAAGAGATATCAATAAACAACCACAGCGGAATGATGCTTCTCCCTATATGCAAGGATATATAGTTTATCTCTACTTTTATACGTTTTGGAAATAATAAGAGAAATAATCAATCACACCAAGCCACAAGAACACAAGTAGTTTTTTACGTGGAAAACTTCCCCGTTGTGAGGAAGAAAAATCATGGGACCTAGTCCAATTAAAATCTCCACTATCAATCAAATAATGGGTACAAAAAATCTTCTCTAATAGTAATTAGAGGATTCAAGAATCTCTCATCAAGATATTTACAATCTTGACAAATACAAAGAGAATTGGAGAGAATATACCAAATTTGCGGTTACTGTTCACGGGCAAAAACCCCAACTCCCGAGCTCCAAATCCGATCTCCACCGTTCAGATTGTAGCTCCTTGAGTCGTGAACCTCTCTTCCAAATTTCAGCTTGATCGGACCACAGACGAAGCAAGATCAGAGTCTTGATGAAATCTGGGCAGCATGAGAAAAAACCACGTTTTTCTCTCTTTCTTTTGAGATGTGACGGCTCCTCTCTTCTCCCCTCTCTTTTTACAACTTCCTTTAGGTTTTTCACACTAAAAGGGCTGGGCTTTGGTCTTTTAATAAAGCTCACTTGGGCTTTTCTCCACATAGAAGGAAATAACCCAACAAAATTGCACCTTGCAAAAAGGTTCCAAATCATGTTCAAGAAGAAATGCAAAATTTGTTAAATATGTAGAGAATGCAAAGAAAAAGGATGCCTTCTATGTAATAGGAAGTTCTAGTGTGAACGAAAGGTCAATTACATTTTTATTTGCACTTACTTTTGATAAAGATGAGTAACGTACTGAGCAAAATTAATCTACTAAGAGGTTTAAAGGAGGAGAAGATAGCTCCAGTTCTAAGCTACTACAACAAAAATGATGTTTTAGGACGAAAAATTTTGTCCTTGAATATGTTATTTCATCCTTAAACTATTTTAATGACTTTTTTTTTTTTTTTTTCGTTTTGAAGTTGTCCCTAAAGGTGGGTCCTCAATGACATTTGGGGAGAACGTGAATTTCCCCCCCTAAAAATAAAAACTATAGACACAAAATAATTATTTGTCCCCATAGGTTGACATTTTGGGAGATCTACTTTTGTCCCCTAATTTCCACATCATGTGTCCCCAAAAATTGTTGTCCCCAAAAGATTAAATAATTAGTGACAAAAATTACTCTTCGTCCCCAAAGGATAACAATTAGGAACAACTACTTTCATCCCCAAAGATGCACTTCTGTCATCCCTAATATTGTTTTTTCATCTTAAGTAGTCAAACATATATTCATTCATTTAGGGACTAGGAACAACAAAAACAACTGGAGTAACAACCACAACTTAGGAGCAGCAACAGTGCTTGCTTCGAAGAAGGATAAGAGGGAGAAAGCAGTGACGCCGAGGGAGATGATAAGAAGAATGCAACCTGTGCTCTAGTTGTTATTGTTCGTGAAACAAGGAGGAGAAGATAGTGGGAGAAGGGTGAGGAAAGGGGAAAAACCATGAAATGGAAAAATTAAATGTTGGTATAAAATAATACAAATCATTTTGATTCAGGACCAAATATATTTGGCTCCCAACACAAGTAATTAAACTACTTCAAAAAGCATAAAGAGGGAATCTAGTAGTCCCAAGTTGACAACTTTAAAAATTACGAAAATCCTGTTACAA
Source organism: Malania oleifera (assembly GCF_029873635.1). Taxonomy (NCBI): domain Eukaryota; kingdom Viridiplantae; phylum Streptophyta; class Magnoliopsida; order Santalales; family Ximeniaceae; genus Malania; species Malania oleifera. The sequence continues at coordinate 19,008,260 of NC_080427.1, read as the reverse complement.
ATGCATTTCCCTATATTATATTCTTTTAGGCCTTTGCTAAAATTGGCAAAAAAATGTAGACATCTCTTGGAGTTTGGAAAAGACAAGCCTAGGAAAGGGTATAAGCCAGTGTCGCAAAAATAAAATAGTAAGGAAGGCCAATGAATGTTTCAAAATCTTGATAGAAGTTCACATGTTTTAACCAAACTAGTATTTTATAGGGTATGATAAGAAAAAGATAACACTCGATAAGTTTTGGTATATAAAAGTCCAATATTAGTAGAACACTTGAAAAGATATAATTGTAGAGACCAAAAAAATAATAATAATTAAAATAGTAAAGAAAAAGGGAAAGTTAATTTGGTACAGGACCAAACTGTTGACGGTTTTAGTGAGTTCAGAAAAACTGTTGATGATTTCAATTTACCGAGGGTTGTTAATGGTTTCCATTGGGGGTAGTAGCCTATAAAAGGCACTTAAGGTTATTTTTTTTTAGAAAATTTACTCTCTCTCTCTCTTTCTCTCTAGGCTTCGAAACCCTCTCTCTTTCTCTCTCTTCGATTTCTCGTCCGTTTTAAGCTCGAATCAAAGGATAAACGCTATTTCGGGATCACAGCAATTAATCTTAGCTGTGTAACTGGAGCAGATTTGTTGTTTAGGTATTCTAAGCACCACTCCAAGAAAAAGTTACGAGGAATGTATTATGTCAGGTATTTTTAGAAATCTCACCAATTAATTTGTAGTATAGATTATAGAAATGATATATATGATGACTCACTTTAAAAATGAGCAGCACAATGGTTAGTTCAGCGGTGTAATAATTAGCTCAAGGACCAGATCGTCTCCTTAAGGAATGCAGTCTAATTCCAAATTTTGTGTAATCCCAAAAGAAGTTAAGAAAATAAAATTTTACTGAACACAGTTTAGACTCAGTTTCTGGGGATTTTTGAGATTTTATTGATGAAATTAAAACATAAAATAAGAACTAACATGCATAAAATAATAGGAAGCGGGGGAAAAAAAAACTCAATCAAGCATCGACTTAAAAATTTAAACTTAACACCATCAGTATCTTAAACAAAAAGTAATCTAAATCCAACGATGACTCAACACTTTAATAACTGAATTGGGAAATAATAAACTAACACACAAGAGGAACCAAGAATTCCAATAAACTGATTTGAAAGATAAATGTAACCCAACAAATATTTAAATTCCAAATAAAGACAAAAAAAAAAAAAACGAAACTTAATAGTGAAATTAATCCCAACCAAAAAATAAAATAAAATTTTGACATTAAATAAATAAACGACGAACTAGCTTTAATAATAATAATCAAATAGAAATCTAAAATTCCGAGATTTAAAACTGAGATTGACAATAATAATTTAAACAACCAGTTAACAAAAGAGAGAGAGAGAGAGAGAGAGAGAGAGAGAGAGAGAGAGAGAGAGAGAGAGAGAGAGAGAGAGGGGCCGGTTCACGCATGGGTCTTCACGTATACACGTCCATTCACAACACGACCCAACTGCAGTCTTCTTCTTCAAATTCTTCTATCCCTCCCAAGCTTCTCGTGAATGGCCCGGTCTCTTTTATTTTTACACATGCACACGACTTCAAACAACTGCGTGCATGGCTCGTCATTTGCATGCATGTGGCTCATGGTCCGGTCTTCGAGATTTGGCTTCATGCACATGACCTTGATTTAAACTCCAGCTCATGTACACGACTCACATACATTTTTAATCTTGGCTTGTATGTCCAAAAATTATCCTACAATGATAAGTTACCAAAAATTCGTAAATTATCGAGTAATGATCCAAATATTGTAATTCGAACTCAATGTTAAATTATTGAACATAATTAAGCATTTAATTAAAATTATAATTGTTAATGCACGATTTTGAATGCCTAATTACTCAACTTTGACACATAATCACACTCCTCAACTAATGATTTAGTAGTTTCTAACAAATAACGTGAATGAAATCTAGGACGGTACCCACAACACTAATTCTAACAAACATAAAATGAATGTACATGCGACACAACCGTACCATTTCACATAGAGGAATATAACTAGATTACACATAAGTTATACACAATTCATGCAATTCCGAAGCAAGTCATTCATGCAAGTTTCATCATTATATAGTCGTTAAGAACAGTATACTCACATAAAGTCAACTAGCAGTTATAATTCAGAATTAATGTAGTCATATAAATTCGAGTAAAAATAGGCAAAATCTCAAAGCATATGTAATGTGCATGACTCGATACACTCAAGATACCAGTAGACACCTAAAGAACGATCGTTTTGACTCGGCCTAACTGGTATACCCTAAAAAACACTCAAAGGATGGGTTCACTCGTCATATGTGAAGAGGAGTGTCATGATCAAATATCCCACATATTGCAAGGAACAACGCTAAGTGTACGGAGTGGACTAGTCTGAAAAGAATCCAACCTATTTGTGAGGTGTCGGGTCTTTTACCCTAGCATCTTCTCACCTACTCATCATATCCAACCAAGACCACCCTAGATCAACTTATTCACAAATCAGACATGAATACATCTAAGGCATTAGGCAATTGAAGAGTTTTCATATATAGAGAACATGTGTCATGTCCTTGACTTTTTATTGTAGTTGTGCGGAGCAGGTATTAATCTTTCACTTCATTCTTCTACATTTATACAGATATGATAACATGAGATATACTGATATGTTTTATACCGAAATGATGATATGAGAAATATCGATATGTTTTATACTGAAATGATGATACGTGATATACACTGAAGTATTTTTATAGAAATGATGATACGTGATAAAGACATGAGAATTATATAGAAATGATGAAATGTGAACACAGAAAGGTGGAAATGAGAACCCTGATGGACCATAGTATACAAAGTACGATACCATTGCTAGTATTTGTGATTAGTGCAACCACACGTCTGGTACAAAATATGACGAGACAGTCGATTGTGTAAAGATCCGAAAAATAGGAATAATAAGAAAATAAAGGGAAAAAGGGAGAAATGGTTGGGTGAAGGACCAAACCGTTGACGGTTTTGGGGGAGTTCATAAAATCGTCGATGATTTTGAGTAACTGCTGCCCAATAACGGTAAAATGAGGAAAAACAGAAGGGTTAAAACCCAAACCGTTGATAGTTTTTTTTGGAAGTACTTAATAAAATAAGTCATGTAGCTCATTTTTCTTAAAGGAAATTTAATCTTCCTCTTTTCTCTCTTAGGGCAACGGCTCTCCCTCCTTCTCTCTTTGATTTCTCACCTAATTTCAGCCTAAATCAGCTAATAAATGTGATTTCGGGATCCCGACGGCAATTCTTCGCAATTTAACCGGAGTAATTTCGTGAATCGAGCATTTCAAAACTACGTTGCGACAACCTAGGCCCACTGTGAATCCATTGCTTCATACGATGTAGCACATAGCTCACACTACTTCGGTGACCAACCGGAATTAGACTGGTGATATTTCACACCCTCAGATATAGAGTCGGACACTCTTGCCTACGGTAGTTAACCGATCCATGGCACAGCGTACGGTAATTAGCTACCACATAACTGTTTCGGCGTACGGTAATTAGCTACCACTAGCCGATTTCACAAAACCTGGAATCATTTTGGAACTCACGTCCTTATACATTTTAGCGTATGGTAATTAGCCGCCACATAGCTGTTTTACAAATACCTGGAACAAATACATACATCCGTACATACCACACTTATTTGGTTTATGAAAAATCATATCATTTATTATTTCAAGTATACAGTTTATGCAAATATGGATTACAGTCATCTCAATAATACAGTTTTAACACAACCAACAGATTTCCAAACAAAATAGAGATGATACCCGAAATCCCCAATTTTTTCGAAAACTGTAACCCGAAAATCCTACATTTTTACCTGATAGATTTCCCCAAATAAATAGCCAAAACATACATATGATCATAGCCTAAAGGCTTACTAATCCTAATTTCAAAACTGGACTGATATAAATAGAATCCCCTTACCTTAACCCGAATTCCAACTACGAACTTTACAATCCTCAAAACTATGAACCAAGACTCCAAAACCTACAAACCATAGTACAAAACATACTTACAATCCATACTACTATACATATACCGAATCAGAAATGAAAATCGAGCCTTACCTCGATTTTGGCCCGAAACTCGAAATCCTTCAAAATGAGATTCCGATCTAATAGAAAAGTCGAGAATCCTTCACTGATCCTCGCAGTAACTTTGGATTTGTGAATTCGGTGACAAACGGTGAAGGAATCGAAGAGAGAGAGAGAGAGAGAGAGAGAGAGAGAGAGAGAGAGAGAGAGAGAGAGAGAGAGAGAGAGAGAGAGAGAGCTTCGAATCTTAGAAAGAGAGAGAACTTCAAAACTTAGGAGCTAAGCAACCCCAAAATATCCCTTTATAGGCCTTTGACCCGAGGGGATTTCGTTGATGAATTGGTGTCCTCGTCGATGAGGTCTTCAAGGATTTTGTCGACGAAACAGCAATTTTGTCAATGAACCCTGATATTTAAATTTTCCCAAACGTCTCAGCTTTTCCTCATCAAAGAACCTCTAAATTTTGTCGATGAGAAGCATTCTACCTTCGTCGACGAATTAGGGCCTCGTCGACGAAGTCTGCAGAATTCAATTTTTTTACCCCTCTTTTACATAATTAACCTATACAACACAATTTGGGTTCTTACCTAACTTGTGCTTGGTTGTTTGCATAGTTGTGTTGATTGATTGAATTAAAAGAACTAAGTTCTTAAGTGATTAAAGAATTAAACAAACAAGTCAAGAATTAGCTCAAAGAAATAAAAGAAGGTTAAGGATTCTTAAAAGGATTTAAAAGAAATTTTTATAATCCAATTCACCTCCTCTCTTGGGACTACACCTTACTTTTCAATTGGTATTTCAATTGGTATCAGAGCGGGGTTATAGCAAATCTTAATTAGTAGCTATAAAAATATCTAAATGGCTCAATTTGGCGTAGCTCCCTTTGGTGAGGGACAATCTTCAACTAGGCCTCCTATCTTTTGCGGTTTAAACTATACCTTTTGCAAAAAGAGAATGCAAATATATCTCCAAACTATGAATTGGAAAGCTTAGGAGGTTGTCATGGATGGAGACCTTATTCCCACTAAGATAGTAGATAGAAAATAAGTTCCGAAGGAGAAAATTGATATGACCGATATAGATTATAAGATGCTGCAAGTTGACTCTAGTGCCATGAATGCTTTATATTGTGCTTTAGATGTCAATGAATTTAATAGAGTAATGGCTTGCAAATTAGCTAAAGAGATATGGGACAAGTTACAAGTAACATATGAAGGAACTATAGATATTAGGGATAATAGGGTCGATATTCTTACAAGTGAATATGAAGCCTTTAGAATGAACCCGGATGAATCCATAATTAATATGTTTACTCGGTTCACTCACATAAATTCCCTAAATGCACTAGGAAAAACCTACACTACTTATGAGAAGATAAGAAAAATTCTTAGAGGGCTATCACCTAAATGGGAACCAAAAGTTACTATCATAACGGAAGGAAGAAATCCGAAAACCACTTCCTTAGATGAGCTTATAGGTTCTCTCCTTACATATGAAATGGCAATGAATGAAAAAAATGGAAAAACCAAAACCCAAGAATCAATAGCCTTCAAAGTCTTAAAAGACAACTCAAGTAGTGAAGAAGAAATGGATGAAGATGAAGTAGCCTTCATATCTACGAAGCTAGCGAAAATTCTAAGAAGGAAAAATAAATTCAAAAGAAAATCCAAATCTGAATTAGATGAAGAAGAAGAAGAAGAAGAAATTAGCAAGAAATCAAAGAATAAAACTCTACATGTTATAATTGCAACAAAGCTGGACATATTAAACCGGAATGTCCACTACTATAGAAAGAGTCTAAGAAGAAAAACAAAAAGGCCATGAAAGCCACTACTTGGGACAACATGAGTACAAGTAGTTCAGAATGTGAATCAAGTGACCAAGAGGTTATTATACTTGCTTTATGGCTTGGGACGATGAGGAAAACTCCTCATCAAAATCTTTAAATAATTCTTGTAGTGATGAATCCAATTATGAGTGTATGCTATCTTATGATGAATTACAAAATGATTTATTCAAAGTTCATAAGATTCTAATTAAAGTAACTAAACAAAACACATCATTGAAAAATAAGAATGAAGGTATAATGAAAGAGTTAGAATCCCTTAGAACTGCTAAAAGAGAAAAGGATTCAATAATCATGAAAATAGAAAGTAAGAATGAAGCTATGACAAAGGAGTTAAAATATAAAAAATCTTGCTGAAAAAGAAAAAAAGACTTGAAAATCAAAGAATTAGAAAGCAAAAATAAAAAAATGATAGAAGACCTTCAATCCCTATCTTCTATAGAATATAAGAAATATATATATATATATTTCTGAATTAGAGGATAAAGTAAGAAAATTATCTCAAGAATTAGAGATAGAGAAATCACTAAAGAAGGTTGACAACAAGGAAGAGATAGAGATAAAAGATCTCAAAAATCATATTGAAGATAAAGAAAAGATCATTTACAACTTTACAAAAGGAAAAACAAACTTTGACAAAATGATAGGCTCACAAAGAATGTCTCTAAATAAAGAAGGCATTGGTTTTAATGGAATTGAAAATAAAAAGAAAAAGAATCTTTACATAGGTTATTTTTCGAAAACATCCAAAGATTATACTAGCACATCCTCTAATGCCTACACTAACACCATATGCTATCAATGTAAGAAAAGGGGGCATATAAAGTTTGAATGTCCATTTAAAAGAAAGGGCGTGAAAACTAAACAAGTATGGAGAATTAAGGAAACATCCCTTATAAAACCAACCGGACCCAAGAAAGTATGGGTACTAAGATGAAAGACTAGTTCATAAAACGAAAAAACTCCATGAATTAAGTCATTCCCCTGTAAAAAATTAAGAAAGTAACTTAATTCATGATCAACAAACGAACTAGTTGAAAAACTAAAAGATAAGTTTAAAGAGCTTATTATAACAAATTCAAAATGACATTGTTGGCCAAAATCATAGGATGATTTTTTTCAAGGCTTTACTTAAGAAAAATATTAAGAAATATCAAATTGAGTGTATTACATAAGTGCCTTGATTAAGAAAAAGATATTTGAAAATGAAAGCCTATATGCTACATGCTGACATGCCTATATGATATGTTATATGCTACATGTGCATGACTTGACTTGACTTGACTTATATTAAAATTTTATGGCTCACTATGTTGAAAGTTTGACCATGAGATTATTGAGCATGAGCATGAATCTTGATATAAAATTAATTTTTTTGACTATGCATGCTAATAATGAATCAAGTGGATAAATTTGTCTTGTGCTGCTCTTTATATTGGTATCCATGAGCTATGAATGATATTTTTGATATCCATGAGTTAGGCATGATGTGATATTAGCTTTGGTATCTATAAAGTATTTTTGGTATCACATTTTAAAAATTTTAATTGGTATCACAATTTAAAAGGCTCAATTGGTATCAAAAATTGATATTTAAGAATGATAAGCATAATTGAGCTCATGAGCATGTTATGATATTAATGATAACATGAGATTGGTATTTGATGAGTGTGTTCATGAGAACATACAAGATATGAATCAATATATGAAGCATGGATAATAAACTTAAAAACATAATTGGTATCAAATCTAAATGTATTAAATTCAAGGGGAGTATTATAACTTATTGCTTGTATTATATTTCTTCCCTAATTATTAAATTGGAATCATGGAATAAATAATTGGTATCATGAATTATTATGCATTCTGAAGTTTAAAGGACTATACATTTTATGGTTGCTCATAACCTTAGTACTTAAAGTCTTACCCTTTTTGATTGATGTCAAAATGGGGAGAAGTTTTGGGCCGCAAAAATTGAGCATGATATTAAAAAATGTATGAGCATGATACATACATATGATATATATATATACATATGATATATATATATATATATATATATATATATCAAAAGGAGGATAAGTACTTGATATTGATTGATATTAATATTGAATAATGTGATTTTAATATATGAGCATGATACGTGAAAATATTTTTGAAAATGACCTTGAGATTGCAAAAATTGTTAAGATGATGCTTATTGAAAGGGGGAGCCTTTTTAAGGTTTACTCAAATTTTTGCTTCTTGTTTGTCATAATCAAAAAGGGGGAGATTGTTGGTCTTACAAGGCTTAAAATCTTGTTATCTTGTTTTGATGCTAACAAACAAGTGGAATTTAACGTATTTGTGTGAGTGATGTTATCTCAGGGCTCATATGTGAAAAAGCAAGGTCAAAGTACTCACAAGGATCAAATGAAGTTTAAAAGAGTCAAAGCATGGATTTAAAGATGATATTTTAAAATTTGAAGAAAATGAGGACATGGATGATAAGCCAAACAAAAGTTAGAAGTCAAAAGAGCAAAAGAAAAGCAAAGAGAAAGAGCTCAAAGAAAGACAAAGCATGAAGACTAAAGAACCTAGAATGTGAAAAGTCTTAGAAGTCTTTATGTAAGTACTTTAATGTTTAAATATTGTTTGAAATATTATGAAACTCTTAAGTTAACTTCTTGGACCTAGATACCTTTTAAAATACTTGAAAAATATTTTTATAAGGTCAAAAGATATTTCAAAAAGGATTAGAATCATTTTTGGAATGAAAAACACCAAAAAGAGGATTTCTCAATTGTTATCATTTTTCATACTTCAACATTGAGGAGCAATTTTCTCTATCAAAAATGCCTTATTTGAAAAAGTGTTCAACATGAAAGTTGTAGTATTTTATCTTAGCTTTCGTTTGACAACAAGAAAACCTAATTTGGAGTTGTATAGAAAGCATTATGACTAAAATACTAAAGCAGGGTCAAAGCTATTAGCCAACTAAACACTATTCACGGCCAAACATCAGAAGACTAAATCGGACACTTCGATCGTCTGACCCTTGACCTTGGTCATCTGAAGAATATCTTCAGTTGACTAAAGATTAAGTTCAGTCATCTAAAGATTTTGCTGAAATTTTTCTAAAGAGGCAGAACCACCTCAGACGACTAAACTCAAAAGTTCAAACGTCTAAACACTGTTAATGGGCATATTTTTCAAAAAAAATTACTTTTTAAATATTAGTTGCTTGGGCTCCAAAATTTCTAAAAAAATCTTGGGAAATACTCCAAATAAATTTGGGCACCAAGAAACCCTTTTGAATGCCTATAAATACATGATTTTGCAAATCAAAATACACTATGAATTGAAAAATCTGTTTAAGAAGCTGAAAACACTCTTGTTCTTACAAAGTTCTCTTGTTCACTCATTGAAAATCTCTTTTACTAAGATATTTTGAAGTTCTGATCCTTCCTCCTCAGAATTCCTACTACTAATCCTCATCTAAGAAGGATATTGGTGAATTCTACACTTGAGCTTCATTCTATTTCATATTGATATTTCTACATTGAAGTATATAGTGTTAAAATTGTACTAACTTGCTCTTTGTGAGAGTTCATTTATACGCAAATTATATCTTGTTTCTTGTAGTTCTTTGACGTTCCAAGGATTGTTTGGATCGTTAGCTAAGCAAGGGGATATTGCTTAGAGAGGTGGGCTTTAGCCTATTTGAAGGAGTGACCGAACGAGGGTACATCGTTTGGAGAGGCGAGCTCTAGTATATTGAAAGAGTGTGTAAAGGTTTGTTCCGCCCATTAAAGGAATAAGTTTAGTGAGTCCTTTGGTGGTTTACCAAAGGCGAGGACATAGGCTAGGTATAAGCCAAACTTCGTAAAAATCTTGTCTCACTCTTTCTTTCCCTTACTCTTTATTTTCAGTACATATTTAAATTGCGTGGATGGTTTAAATTGAAAATCATATATACTACGTATATTTTGGAATCAAGTAAACTTAAAAGTTTAATTTTGATTTGGGTTGCAGAAGCCGAAAGGGAGTACGTTGGTTAAACCATATTTTGCGGAAACCATACGGGAGTACGTTACTTGGTTAAACATCCCAAAGATAAATTAACTGAAAGTTTATTTGAATTTTGAATATTGGGAAGAGTGTGAATATTGTGTTAGATTTTATATTATATATCATATTAAACAAATCAATCAATACAAGGCTTCACATCAGTAAACACAAATTATCATTCACTACAGGGCTTAATTCAAATTTATATCCAAGGCTGACAACAAAAGCTATATTATGATTGAATGGTTTAAAATTTGATATTGAGTAGCTTGTGTTTATATTTCAAAGAGTGTTGAATCTTGCAAATTTCCATCAATCTAAATTGTGTTGCATGTAACTTGTGCTTGGTTGTTTACATAGTTGTGTTGATTGAGTGAATTAAAAGAACTAAGTTCTTGAGTGATTAAAGAATTAAACAAACAAGTCAAGAATTAGCTCAAAGAAATAAAAGAAAGTTAAGGATTCGTAAAAGAATTTAAAAGAAATTTTTATAATCCAATTCACCCCCCCTCCCCTCTCTTGGGACTACACCTTACTTTTCAGGATACTTTTAATGAATTGTAATAGAGGACCAAGGATTTAGGAAAATCCTTATAAATCAAGTGGAATTTAGTACATATTTTTATGCATTTTTACAAATTTTGATTAATTCAAGATTTGAATTACTAACGGTGTACTTTGTCCATTATTTTAAATATGAGATGCCGCAAAGTGCAAAATTGGTTCATACGTGGTTGAATTATATGTGTGTTCACTAATACTGAATTCTTAATTATAATTTATAATTATACATTCTCAAGTGTTTTACTTAAATTATACTTTTACATACCAAAACATATAGGATTTTAGCATTTTCTTATCATGCCCTATAATAACAATGTACTACAAAGTGCAAAATTTTTTCATAAGTGGTTGAATTATACGTGTTCACAAATACTCAATGCTTAATTATGATTTATAATTATTGTAGTGACCCAAAAATTATATTGCTATAAATATGATAGTACTCTGATACCATAACTATACTAACTCGAACCCGAACTGGAATAATGGGTATACCTGTCCATAAACCAGTCTATGAATCAAACAGCGATATATAATATACATAAAATCCCAGATACAATACTAGAGTTTTAAAACCATCAATCATCACATAAGTATCTTCCCATAAACATAAATTACAACTCATGGTGTACAAAACATCATTATACACATCAGTACTCACATACACTTACTTTTAACAAAACTATCTAGATCCCGCCCCGAAGCACTCTAAACTTTATTTCTCGTATTTCTTGAAATGTTAAAATTCTTGGGGTGAGACACCTCTCAGTAAGAAAGAATAGATAATCATCAATGTGTGGCAACATGAGTTCTAGTGTATCATAAACATATCATGTAAATAATTAACTTAACTGGTAAATCATGTCAATCTGTACTCATATATATATAAATCTGGTAAATACATACTTTTCAACATAAGCATACTTTATCATAATAAGTTTATATGTATATGTAAATCATTTGATATATCTATATCATATTGATATTTTCTCCTAGATAAATAGTTAGTTGATATCATATATTACCCCGACATGATTGGGTTGTGCGGCTCGTAGGCAGGACTTAGCAATGGCTGGCCTACCACGCTAAACCAAACATAACTCGTATGTAAGTATGATTGACCTACCTAGCCTGCTCCAGACTGCCAAGGGGTACTCTACTCTTCTCTGGGCACAATCGACTATCCAACACCAACACTCTATTTGAGAAGTGAGGTGGCACTGATCTAACATAATAGTTATGGTACCGTGCTCTAAATATAAACTAATTTATCAGGGTTATGCTACCATATAATACATTTTATATAATATAACTGTAACATAATCTCATTTTTCATATTTTTGTATAAAATCTTTCATATCATAATTTTTGTATAAATTATAATTGATCACGGCATAAAACTGGTTGAATTGTTACGGCATTGAGCTAGCTAAGCTGTCACAACATAAAGCCAGCTAAACTGTTATAATATAATGAACACGACATAAAGCCGGCTGATCTGTTATATCTTAGTTTCTATAATATTTACAACATTTTTTGAAAATCATTGTCAAGTCGTGCTTGTTCTGGATAATCGTAAAATAATCTAACATGCTGATATATATATATATATATATATATATATATATATATATATCTTAAAAATAATATTCATACTCACGCCACACAGTTTAAGCGATAAACTATAATATAACAACTACTTGGGAAAAATATATTTTGTTGAGGATTAACATTAAATTATCTTCCAGAGTTTACTCAACTCAAAGTATCTAGTTTCCCAAAAATATACATATAATAATTCATAATCACAATTTCCATATGCATGATTATTCTGAAAAATCATATATATCATTTCTATAATCATATACTACAAATTAATCGGTGAGATTTCTAAAAATACCTGACATAATCTATTCCCCTTACCTTTTTCTTAGAGTGGTGCCTAGGATGTCTAAATAGCAAATCTACTCTGGTCACACTGCTAAGATTCTTCGTCGGGATCCCGAAATAGCGTTTATCCTTCGATTCTTGCTTAAAATGGACAAGAAATCTAAGAGAGGGAGAGGGAGGGAGAGAGAGAGAGAGAGAGAGAGAGAGAGAGAGAGAGAGAGAGAGAGAGAGAGAGAGGAGAGAGAGAGAGAGAGTGAGAGATAGAGAGAGAGAGGAGAGAGAGTTTCGTAGCCTAGAGAGAGAGAGAGAGAGAGAGGGAGAGAGAGTAAATTTTCTAAAAAAAAATAACCTTAAGTGCCTTTTATCGGTTGTTGCTCTGGGTGGAAACCATCAACGGTTTGGTTTTTAACCAAACCTTTTTATCGCAATTCTACCTTTAACAACCCTCGGTAAATTGAAACCGTCGATGGTTTTCCTGAGCTCACTAAAACCGTTAACGGTTTGGTCTCACCAAACCATACACACACAAAACCGTTGATGGTTTGGTCCTGTACCAAACTAAATTTCCCTTTTCATTTACTATTTTAATTATTATGATTATTATTTGGGGTCTCTACATCCTCCCTTTATAAAAATTTTGTCCTTGAAATTTGCTAACTAGTACTCATACCAATCTTTGGGAAATCGCTGAAATTTTATTAATTACCCTCACTTATGGTGGAGGAATATCATGGTTACATAAACAACTCTGGGAGATTACAAATAGCCCTAATCAAAACTCTTGCAAAACCACTCAACATAAAAACCATCACATTTAGTTTTACAATTAATTACACTCAACCACTTAGCCTGCACAAAATTTGCTTACATATAAACGAATACTTACCTAAATAGTTACACTAACCTATTTAGTGTTGGGTCTCATCAATCAATTGTGGATACTTCTAGAGTATCTCCTCTTCTAATTCCTATGAGGCTTCCTTAACTACATGATTCCTCCAACGTACTTTTACCAATGAAATTTTCTTAGTACGCAATTCTTACTTTTTTCGATCTAAGATCTATACTGGCACTTCATCATATGATAAAATATCTTCAAGGTCCAGTGCCTCATAACTTATTACATGTGACGGATCTAGGATGTACTTCTTCAACATAGACACATGGAATACGTCGTGGATCTTGGATAATGTTGGGGGTAACGCTAGCCTATAGGGAACTGAACCAATTCTTTCTAATATCTCAAATAACCCAATATACCTAGGGCTTAGCTTACCCTTCCTTCTAAATCTCATAACTTCTTTCATTGGTGCAATTTTCACAAATACATTATACCCTGCACCAAACTCCAGCTTCCGTCGGCGGGTATCTGCATAAATTTTCTATCGACTCTGAACTATTTTAATTCTTTCCTCAATAAGGTTGATTTTCTCTGAAGTCTGTTGTATAATCTCTGGCCCCAAAATTTGCCTTTCACCTAATTCATCCCAATATAGTGAAATTGGGCACCTTTGACCATACAACGCTTCATACGGTGTCATCCTAATACTATCCTAAAAGCTATTATTATAAGCAAACTCCACCAATGGCATATACTAAATCTAGCTCCCCCAAAAATCTAACACGCAAGCTCGCAACATATCCTCCAATATTTGAATTGTCCTATCTGACTGTCCATCAGTTTAGGGGTGAAATGTCATACTAAATGTCAGCTGGGAACCCATAACCCTCTGTAAACTCTTCCAAAATTGGGACATGAACCATGGATTCCGATATGAAATAATGGACACTAGCACGCTATGAAGTCTAGCTATCTCCTAAATGTATAACTTTACCAACCTATTCATGGAGTAGTTAACTCTAATTGGAAGAAAATGGGCAGTTTTCGTTAGATGGTCAACGACTACCCAAATGGTGTTTTGCCCATACAATGCCAGTGGCAACGCCGTGTCTAACTCCATAGAGATATGCTCCTACTTCCATTCGAGAATATGAAGTGGTTGCAACGGTTCTACTGGTCTCTGGCGCTCAGCCTTCACCCGCTAGCATGTAAGACATTCCTCTACATATCGGACAATCTTTCTCTTCATATTATTCCAACAGAGAGATTCCCACAGATCCCTATACATCTTAGTGCTTCCTAAATGTATTGTGTAAAGGGAGTGATGTGCCTCTTCCAGAATAGTTCTTTTAATCCCAACATCATCAGGTACACATAACCTAGTATGAAACCTTAAAACTCCATCATCTGAGATATTAAAATCTGTTTCCAATCCATTTTGTATTGTTCCCATAATTTTTACCAATTCTGCATCTTTCATCTGAGCAGTCTTAATCTTCTCCAGTAAAGTTGGCTGAAATACCTGATTAGCATTGAATGCTTGATGATTTCCTTCTACCAATTCCACACCAAGTCTTTTTAAATCCATCATGATTTGATGTTGGGTTACCATTTCCGATACTGATGCACTCCCTGACTTTCGACTCAAGGCATCAGCTAATACATTAGCTTTCCCTAGGTGGTAATTGATGGTGAAATCGTAATCTTTTATTGATTCCAGCCATCTCCTCAGCCTCATAATTAGTTCCTTCTACATGAAGAAGTACTTCAAACTTTTATGATCTATGAAAATTTCACACCTTCCACCATACAGATAATGCCTCCAGATTTTTAACGCGTATACCATTGCAGCCAACTCCAAATCATGCAAACCGTAGTTCTTCTTGTACTCCTTGAGTTGCTGAGAAGCATAAGCCACCAATTTTCCCTCTTGCATCAAAACACACCCCAGCCCTTTCTGAGACGCATCACTATAAATCACAAAACCATCATTCCCCGATGGAGTGGTCAAAACTAAAGCAGTGAAAAGTCGTTGTTTCAATTCCTGAAAGTTTCGTTCACAATCATCAGTTCATTCATACTTCACATTCTTTTTTGTCAACTTTGTTAGAGGACCTGATAACTTAGAGAAATCTTCTACGAATCGGCGGTAGTATCCTGCCAATCCCAAGAAACTCCTGACCTCATAGACACTCTTTGGTCTTGCCCAGTCCACTACTACCTCTATCTTACTCGGGTCCACAGAAACTCCATCTCTGGATATCACATGTCCAAGGAATGCAACTTTCTCCAACTAGAATTCACATTTCCTAAATTTAGCATAAAGCTTCTTTGCCCTTAGCAACTGAAGTATCAGCCTCAAATGATTTTCGTGCTCCTTAGGACTCCTCAAATAAACTAGAATATCATCTATGAATACTACCATAAATTGGTCCATGTATTCATGAAAAACCCTATTCATCACGTCCATGAATGCAGTAGGAGCATTAGTTAGTCCGAAAGGCATAACTAGGAACTTATAATGGCCATACATAGTTCGAAAAGCCGTCTTCAAAACATCCTCTAACTTAATTTTCATCTAATGATACCCAGATCGAAGATCAATCTTTGAATAAACCCATGTTCCCTGAAGCTAGTCAAACAGATAGTCTATACGAGGAAGTGGATACTTATTCCTTAATTGTTACCTTATTTATCTCCCGGTAATCGATACACATCTTCATCGACCCGTCTTTCTTTTTCACAAACAACACTCGTGCTCCCCAAGGAGACACACTAGGTCTAGTAAATCCCTTATCCAGTAGTTCTTGTAACTGCTCTTTCAATTCCTTAAATTCAGCTGGAGCCATCTGTAAGGAGCCTTAAAAATCGGTGCCGTCCCTGGAAGTAAGTCAATAGCAAATTCGATTTCACGATCGGGAGGCAACCTAGGTAAATCCCCTGAGAATACATTTGAGAACTCCCTCACCACTGGAATATCTTCAATCTTTAAGTCTCCCCCTAGTGCTTCCTTCACACAAGCTAACTACCCCTGACATCCCTTCAGGAGTGACCTTCTCACTTGAATGACTGACAATATCTGTGGTGAGGAGCACACACTCGACCTAATAAACCTGTACTCCTACTCTCCAAGAGGTCTGAATACTACCTCTTTCTTGTAACAATCAATATTGGCATAGTTGGCAGCTAACTAGTCCATTCCCAAAATCACATCAAACCCATGCATGTCAAACACTACCAATTCGGCTGGTAGGATGCTTCCTTGAATATTCACTAGATAGCCCTTAAGCACCTTCCTACATACCAATACTGTTCATATCTATATGGCCACAGATAATTTGACGTCGAATAACTGAGTTTCTACCCCACACAGTTTGATAAACTCTAAAGATACGAAAGAATGTGTTGCTCTTGAATCAAATAATACAATAGCTTTAACTAAAAATATAATAATAACACATGTCACCATTGTCGCGACGTCCTGGGAACGCGTGTGCCCCGAGCGGCGAAATAAAAATTAGTTTTAATTTTCAAGGAAAAATAAGAATATCGGAGTCGCCACTAACCTTTAGTGCGATTAGAACACATGATTACTACCCCGTTAGGGGTAGAATCGGTCTACATTACCAGAGTTGGGGTCGGGAGTTCGGTTACGCAAGGGGAAGGTACGAGCACCCCCTACGCGCCCGTTCTTACGAATGGTACCTAATTAATTTGAAATTATCCCTAAGTTAATCTAATAAGTCTTTAAATTACTCCTTTTTATGAACTTATAAATACACATAAAGAATAAATAAATAATTATAATATATACATATATATATTCCCTCAGAACTTAGGGTACGTGATGCCCGAAGGTTTATACCCCCCGCAATAAAATCATAGGGATAAAAAAATCAAGAAAATACTTTACAAAAATAGCTCCCAGATTTATTTTCAAAATTTATAGATTTTTCATCAATAATTTAAAATATTTTCCAAAATTCTCTAGGACATTTCAATACATGATAATAGGATAATAAACTAAGATATTAAACTACCCCAATACATATAATAAGCAATAAAATACCATATACTATATATATGAAGATATTAAAGATACTAAAACAAAATAATACCATATATATTAGAATACTAAATATATATATCTATATATATATATACATTAATAAATAATACAAAATATAATAATAATAATAATAATAATAATAATAATAATAATAATAATAATAATAATAATAATAATATAGAATAAAATACTAAACTTAACATAATACTAAAATATGCCAATATTCTTAATATGAACGTGTAATCTAAGAATACTAAATATAACAACATACTTAATATAACGTTATACTCATATACACCATATAACAATATAATAATATACACCATAGGAATATTCGCTACAACAATAACAATATAACAATATGACAATAATATAACAATATAACAATATATATAAATATATACGATAATGATAATAATAATAATAACTTACTTCTGATGATAATGACAATAAGGATATGATGCCTAACATAGTAATTACCTTAATACTAATACATGATACAAATATGGAAGCAACTACCAAGAGTAAGGAAACAATTCAAACTTATGATCAAAACATGGAAACCAATTAACTCTAAATTTAGTGGGTAATTATACAAGAATAAGCAAACAGAGAAATCATGGAAATAGTTTAAAGCTAATACTAATATATGAATATTCAATATGACTACTAAATGGGAAATTACGGAATTGAAGACTGGTGTAAAACCCTAAAAAAAATAATATGCTACACATGAAATAAACACTAACCCTACATGTGAACATTAATTATGACAAAAACCCTAAATAGCCCTAAACATATGGATATCAAACAAAGACGCCCTTAAGTAAATAATTACAATAGTTATTCTAATTACGCATTAAACATGCAATAATAATATTAACATTTCAATGAATAAAACGAAATTAAACTTTAAATATCTAAACAAATTCCAACTATAAAAATTCCATAATAAAGAAAATTAATGTATATAACTAATACAATCAAAACCTACCATGAACATGAATACTAAATATTAAAATAACCAATAAAAACCATAAAAACCTGCATACCTGCATATACACAAAAAAGAAAAAAAAAACAAAGAAAACAAAAAACAAAAACAAAGACAACCCCAACATTAGATATTAGAGCAAACAAAAAAAAACAATAATATAATATATATATATATATATAAATAAATAAAAAAAATCACACGTGCATGTGTGTGTGCAGTGTGTGTAAAAGTGTGTAAAAAGTGTGTCTGTTCTGGATGTGTGAATATGTGTGTGTGTGTATTGATGTGCATATAGGGAACTAACGGGGGGTATCGCCGGGACTGAGGAAGATAGGGGTTCGGGTCCTGCTGTTCTGTGGCCGGAGCAAGGGAGAACAAGGTTGCAGCGGCAGAGGGTGGTGCTCGGTTGCAGCGAAGGGTCACTGGTGGCGGCTTGCAGGGGCTGTCTGGAGATTAGAGGCAAGCTGGAGACCACCGGAGGTTCGGGTTTGGCTGGAGACCTGTTGTGGCTGCTGGGCTCCAGGTGGTGTGGCCGTGGGAGATGGAGATGCTGCAGTGGTGGGGGCATCGGCAACGGCGCCGGTTGCAGGAACAGGGTTTGGCCAAGGAGCTGCTGGTTCGCTGGAGTTGCAGGGGGAGTTCACGGCTGCTGCAAAAGTGGCTCTGCTGGGTGGTGGCTAGCCGTGGCTGCTGGAGTCTCCTCGGATGGCAGCAGGGGGGTGTTGGCGATGATGGTTGCTGAGAAGAGGATGGATCGCCAGAGAAGAAGAAGAAGAAGGAAAGAAACAGATTTTTTTTTTGTTTCACTGTGCGCTCCCCTTTGTGTGTTCCCCCATTTGCCATTATATAAAAAAAAAATCCCAAAACCCTAAAACAACTTCCCTTTTTTGATTTTTTTTTTTTTTATGCTTTTATTCTTATGGTAATAATGAAAATGGAAATAGTAATAATAATTATCATAATAATATAAGTATCAATAAGGTAATAATAATAATAATACTACTACTAATAATAATAAATAATTGTGGTAAAAATAAAAATTAAGATACTATTGGTAAAATAATAATAATAATAATAATATTAATAAAAATAAGTAATAATACTAATATTAAAAGTAATAAATAATAATAATGATAACATTACCAAAAATAATAAAAATAATAATAGCCAAAATAAGATACTAATGCTAATAATAATAATAATAATAATAATAATAATAATAATAATAATAATAATAATAATAATAATAATAATAATAATAATAATAGTAGTAGTGATAATAATAATAATAATAATAATAATAATAATAATAATAATAATATATCAAAAACAATAAAATAAATGAAAAATAAAAATCATTATAGTAAAGTAAAAATAAAATAAATATAATAAAATTATTATTAATAATAATAAAAATAATAATAATAATAATAATAATAATAATAATAATAATAATAATAATAATAATAATAATAATAATGATAATAAAAATACTAGCAAAATAATAGTAGAGTACTAATAATATAGGAAAATAATAATAAATTAATAATAATAATAATAATAAAATAAGAGGGGACCCAGTGTTCTATTTGGCTAGGGCAAAAATAGGGTGTCTACAGCTGCCCCTCTTTGTAGGCTTAGTTGCTTCAATGTAACGATAGGAACTCTCCTACGTTTTTTGTAGCAACAAGCCTGCAAAGATAAAAGACACTTATTTTAGCCAAGCCATTCAACTCTCTATGGCTTTTCAGGTTAATCAAGAGTTGTTTATTTCTGCCAACCAGAGACGATCTGCACTGAATGTAAGAATCCAGGTTGAGGTACACAGGGATGGCTTGCTACGAATGTAAGAATCCAAGCTGTAGGGATACGACGATCCAGCCATGGGACACAATGATGGCTTGCTTCGAATGTAAGAATCCGAGCCGTAGGGACACGATGATCCAGCCATGGGACACAATGACGGCTTGCTTCGAATGTAAGAATTCGAGCCATAGGGACACGATGATCTAGCCATGGGACACAATGATAGCTTGCTTCAAATGTAAGAATCTAAGCCGTAGGGACACGATGATCCACCCATGGGACACAATGATGGCTTGCTTCGAATGTAAGAATCCGAGCCGTAGGGACATGATGATCCAGTCATGGGACACAATGATGGCTTGCTTCGAATGTAAGAATCCGAGCCGTAGGGACACGATGATCCAGCCATTGGGACACAATGATGGCTTGCTTCGAATGTAAGAATCCGAGCCGTAGGGACACGATGATCCAGCCATGGGACACAATGATGGCTTGCTTCGAATGTAAGAATCCGAGCCGTAGGGACACGATGATCCAGCCATCTCAACCAGTAACAAGGTGTGCAAGCAAAGTTTTGAAAGTTGTTACTCTATTTGGAGAATGCACTTGGGGTAAAGTCCGAATGTCAATGAATGAATCCCCTTGTCTTTGGGATCTGTTGTCCTAGTTCAAAATAAATCAATGTGTGTTTGGGGTCAACTTGCCCCAGTTTTCCAAGTAAATCAATGTGTGCTTGGGGTCAGTTATCCCAGCTTATAATTAAACACAATAGGAATCTCTCCATCAAGGATGTCAAATAATCATTCAAAAGCTCAAGACAAGTGTGAAGGGTGCTCTATTGGTGCTTGTGATGCTAGAATGCAATGATATGCTGCTATATGTATGTATGTTGCTAACTTATAATGCAGTGATATGTTGCTATTGATATGCATGTTACTAACTTGTGATTATATTTTTTTATTTTTTTGTAATGTATGAAACGTACAATGGTGATGCCTAGTAACGCATGAAATGCATGACAATGCATGAGATACGTGGTAATGCGTGAAATGTAGGGCAATGCAATAAGATGTATGGTAATACATGAAAGGTAAATAATGGATGCAATTGATGACAATGCATGAAATGTAGGCAATGCATGAAATGCATGGCAGTGCATGAGATGTATGGCAATGCATGAAATGCATGATAATGCGTGAAATTTGGGGTAATGCATGACAATACATGAATCTTTTCTCCCAATGACCTCATCTTTGGTCTCTATATGAAATTCGCCACATTTGAATGGATTTGTAACCGATCTTGGTTTAATCTTCTTTATTCATCCAGTCATGAAAGTGATTGACTCAGCTCAAAAATCACAAAATCTGCCCCAGTTGAATGGACCTACAGCTGATCTTGACTCTAATTTCCTATTCCAATCTGATAAGAAAGTGCTTGAATGGGACCTACTGAGACTCAACCCGGAATTTTCCTCAGTTAAATTCATCTGCCACCGATCTTGACTCTACTATTGGATTCCTTTTGAACTTGACATAATATTTGCCCCAGTTTGACTGCTCTTTCTCCACAAGGATCTTCTTTATAGAAATTTCTAGTGATTCTGAAACTCTTTGACTATCCATCCTCTTTTAATGCTCTAAAGAATAAGAAGGGTTCTTTTTTTTTTTTTTTTTTTAAGGAACAAGGAATGATTATGCAACTATGACATCAACTTGCTAAATCAAAAAGGTCATCCGCACAAAATAAATGTTTTACCATGTTTCAATGCTATCATAGGAGAAAATTCATACCAGTATTCAAGAGTTGTATATCGTTGATTTCCTAGCCTAGACAATTGTCATTCTCTTCAACTGCCCCAGTTCCATCAACCCATGCTTTGATCTCAAGATGGTCTTTATGACTCGAGACGAAACATAGGCTTAGGGATGTAGGATTTCAGAATAAAAGGGAAACTAAGGCTCAAATATACCACCCCAAATAACGTTTTATGCCCCCAATTCGAGTTAAGACACTTTGCAAGATGTTGACCGAACTTGTTATTTAAACAAGCTGCCAACGTACCTTTTCAGGATCAGGTCATTACATAGTTCAGACTCAGTATTGAGTCTGACAAATCATTAGAGACAACAATGTATACCAATCTGGTCAGGACTTTCATTTGGACCGTAATGTAGGCTAAGGATATGGGTTAAAGAAGAAAGGAATTACATAAGGCTCAAAATCATCAATTTCATCAAGGGTAATTTGGTCAAAGATCACATATGTAGTAAGTCCCTTATTCTCTTTCTTCTTCCTTCTCTTTTTCTTTTCTTCTTTCCCTTTTAATCTTATTTTCCTTCTTTTACTGCAACTTTCACTTTTCCTTTTATAAAGGAATCTTGACTTCATTTTTATTTGAACTTCAATTGGGACCAATCTTTTAAAAACTACCCTAGTGTGGGGTGTGATCCTTTGACGGGTTAATCAAGAAATGAATCATTCAGGCTCAAAAAGGGTTTGCAAGGAATTTCTTCTTTGACTTTCTTTTGGGTAGCAGAATAATGGCCTGCCATCCTTTTGGTAATGACTATTGTCTCAAATGATTTGCCAAACGCTAAGGGACCCCAACCCAGGTTGGATTTTTGGTGATTTGACTTTTAAGAAAAAGTTGGTTTAACATTCAGGCTCAATTTGGTTAACAAATGGTAAATCAATGTTTGGGTTCTTTTTAGGGATAACTGGTCGGCCAAAGAGGGCCATCCATCATTTGATCAAAACATGAGTGATTAATTAATAGGAAATTATCAGAACAGCGCAGCCACTTCGTTGAATTCCTTGGAAAGTTAAAAAACTTCTTCATAACGTCTGAATTCAATGGTTGTTTCATCCTTTAACATCTCTTTCTAGCTCATGAACACTGGCAATATTACTTTCCCTATTCCGGCATGAAACATAAGCAAACAAAATTTGGCAACTGGACTTATGATGCAAGTGAGATAACGAAATGCATAATTCATTTTATTGAATATCAAAAATATTCTGAGGCACTGGCGTCCACATATTATAAAAAGAAAATAACAATGGAAAACAAAAGAATATTAACTGAAAAGGATTAGATAGTCAAAAGTTCGGTACTCCGTCATTTTATCCTCGGTGGATAACAACTGAAACCATTGATTTGGGAACCTCCCGGATATGTTAACCACTTCCTTCCTCGTGTTTGGGCAAAGGATTCCCCTGGACTCCCGGTTGCTTGTCGTCGAATGCTAACCATCCAGCATCTCTTAATGATTGCACCTTATGCTTGAAAGCCCAACATCGATCAATAGTATGGCCGGGGGAGTTAGCATGGTACTCACAACGAACCCCAGGGTCATACCACTGTGGTGGAGGGTTCGCAACGGGTGTCCCAGGGATTGCAGACACCATCCCCCTTTCCCCCAGTTGAGGAAATAATTCAGCATATGTCATGGGAATAGGGTCCACCCTTCGGAAGTTTCTAGTCACATTCCTATCTTGTGCTTGCTGATTCGGTGGACCAAAATGAACAATCTGGGGCCTTGTGCTTGTATGCACCATTTGATTTACCATGGGCTCAAAACCAAAGCTTCTCTTGGGCCATTGGTTCCCACCTCTAGTTTACTAATTCTTCCAATTAAACGGCCCCTGTATCATTTGTGCCTCTTCCTCTTTCTTCCTATTAGTCCACCTTTTGCCTAAACCAGTTTCTGAGCCACTATCCTTGACTAGGCCTGCCTTAATATCGCCTTCAATTCTTCCTCCTGCAGCCACAATATCCATAAAATCATGGGGAGTTGCTCCCCGAAGGTGCGTACGGTAGGGGTCTTTTAATGTGCTTATGAACAAGGAGATGGCCTCTCGGTCACTCACCGAGGGGTCCACTTGGATTGACATATCTCTCCACTTGTAAGCATATTCTCTGAATGTTTCGGTGGATTTCTTCTCCATTTCTTGTAGAGTCATTCGATCAGGTGCCATTTCCTTCACATGGCGGTAGTGAGTGATAAAGGCACTAGCCAAGTCCTTCCAAGTGCGGACCCGAGCCTTATCTTGTTGAATGTACCACGGATAGCGGACCCGGTCAAACTGCTTTGAAAGCAATGCATCATTAGTTTTTCATCATCCGAGTAAGCGGCCATTGCTTGGCAGTACATCACTAGATGTGTTCAAGGGCACCGGGTCCCGTCAAACTTTTCAAAGTCTGGCATTTTGAACTTTGGCGGCAAGGTGACTTTAGGCACCAAGCAAAGGTCATTTAGATTAACTGAATCGAAAGTATTAGAACCTTCCATTGCTTTTAAGCGCTCTTCTAATACGTCAAAGCAACGCTCAGCCTCAGATTTGCTGATCCCCATATCAGAAGGTACTAATGGAGGAGTTCCTACTACTGGGAACCCCTGTGCTGGCATAGCAGGGATGAAAGGAGGCATATTTGGCGATGGACCCCCATGACACCAGGCGGTGGAATTGATGTTTGTCCATGATCTGGGGTGAACCCTGGGGGATGAGCGGGGTCCACATCTACTTCAGGATCAACATGCACTGCCTTTCCCTTGTTCATCAATAACTCCAGAATCTTACTTATCTTGTCATTTATCTCTTCTTGTCCTTGTTCTAGACCCAGGACTCTATTTTCTATTTGTTCACTCATTTCTCTCGCTCTTCGCCTGGTATTGTACTGATGCGCGGTGGTCTCAATTATTGCTTTATATTACTCAAACCACCTCTTTGATTAGGAACTGAAAACCAACAAACTTCCTTTTAGAATCATGAATGCATAATTATGTACTACATGAGTGAATGTGTTTTGATGCATGATCAGGATATGTAATAGGTGTTTATGTATGGATGCAATTAATGTACTTATACATATAAACAAAGACATGAGCGTGCATGCAACCTATCATGCATGACTATGTATGAAATGAAGTGCATGAATACAGTGTAACCTAAATGACAACTTAGCTAGGATTCTAGAAAAATTCCACTAATGAGAGATTTCAAGATTAATATGACCACTGATGGGCTGCGATTTCAATTCAAATCTTCCCTTAACCATTCCTTTCCTAATTAACGGTCCATAAACCTCAGGTTCTATGAAGGGTCAGATTATGTTCTAAGGTTGGGGTTGACCTAGGCTAGTCAACCTGTTGGATTTATTCAATGTGGACTTGTGGACTTTAGTGTGCACTTGGACCTCAAGTATTTTAAATTATGGGCTTCCACCTATTTCATGATGGGCTAAGGCCCTAGTTGAAAAGGAATTGGGCTTGGATTACTTGAAAAAATGTTGGCCCGAATTTTTAGGTGATAGGGTAGAAGCCTATTTTTGGAAATTTGGGTTTGACCCTCTTTGAAAATCATGTCTGGGCCAAGTTTTTACTTAGGAAAATGTCGGGCCTAGGTTTGTTTTTAAAGAATTGGGCCCGAATTATTTGAGAAGGGTTGGGCCGACCCATATTTTAAAATGTTCGGGCCAAGTGCTTCATTTTTTGAAAGGATGGGCCATCGTCTCATTATTGGATTTTTTTTCTAGAATATTGGCTAAGTAGTATGTATATTTAAAGTGGATGCAAAATGAATGGTATAATATAAAGTACCTCACAACATATATACAACATACTATACGTGGAGTAGGATGTGGCTCCTGTCCCAACCCAGGGTAGGTATATACATACAGGGTTCTTCATGGCTCTATCCTAGTTAGGGAAGACTATAGACAAGTATGTGTGGGTAAGATCTAATTCCCTATATACAAAGGTTCCCAATCTAACCTCCATCCTCACCCAAAAGGTGTTTGGACGAAGTTTAAATTGAGCGGAGTGGTTACGCGGGTCCCACAAGCCCCGCCACGTGGGGACAAATGCTATTACACCTCTATCTAATCTTAGCAGGTAAAGCCCGTGTATAGAGCGTGAGTGTGTGAATTTAAATTTAACCTAATCCCGCTATCCCCACATTTATTCACATGCTATAACCACCATATGGAAACAAGATATCTACAATTAATATATATTCAAAGATAAGGAAACACAATATATGCAATTAATATGTTTATTCAAACAAATTGGAAATAAAAATAAGGAACAAATATTTACAGATTAGTATACAAATATTTTAATTGATATGCTTATTCAAAATATCTACAATTAATATGCTTATTCAGAATATTTGGAAACAAAATATCTACAATTAATATTCAAAAAAAAATTAAGAATAAAATATTTTTAATTAATTAAGGTTATTTACAAAGTTATGGAAGTAAAATATTTACAATTAATCAAAGTATTTACAAATTACAATATTCAAAAAATAAGGAGTAATTAAAAAGATTATGAAATTTGAACGTGAGATAATTTCTAATTATTATGGCTCAACTCTCTAAATGTCCCCAGTGGAGTTGCCAAGCTGTCGCGACGTCTCGGGAGCGCGTGTGCCCCCCCGTTAGTCTTCAAGACACCCTATTTTTGCCCTAACCAAATGAAACAAGGGGTCCTTTCTCATCGTATTATGATTATTATTATTACTTATTTCACTATTATTATTATTATTATTATTATTATTAGTTATTATTATTATTATTACATTACTATGATTTCTATTGTGGTTATTATTATTATTATTATTATTATTATTATTATTATTATTATTATTATTTTTCATCTATTATTATTATGGTTAACTATTTTTCCCATATTGATATAAGTAATTTATTATTATTAGTTGTATTATTATTATTTTCCTATATTGTTATAAGTGGGCTTATTAATTTTCACTATTATTTATTTATTATTATGTTTATTATTATTATTATTATTTTTATTTGTTATTTTTACCACTATATTCACCATTATTATTATTATTATTATTATTATTATTATTATTATTATTATTATTATTATTATTATTATTATTAACATTATATATTATTTGGCTAATTATCATTCATTTTTATTACTCTTATTATCATTTATTATTATCTTTATTTCTATATTCACTTATTATTATTTTTACCTTATTATCATCATCATCATTATTACTATTATTATTATTAATTATTATTATTATTATTATTATTATTATGATTATTATTATTATTATTATTATTATTATTATTATTATACTATTCCTTATTCCAGGATTGTATTATACCATATATATTGTTTTCCAAAATCTCTTATTCTCTATCTTCTTCTTTCTTTTTTTTTTTCTTCCCTTTTAAATTATTTTTCCTTATTTTATGCAACTCTTCACTTTTCCTTTTTATAAAGGATCTTGACTTCATGTTTTATTGAACTCAATGGTGTACCAATCTTACAAAAATACCCTGTGTTGGGTCACCCTGTGATCCTTTGACGGGTTGGTATCAAGAAGATGGAATCATTCCAGGCTTCAAAAAGGGGTTGCAAGGAATTTATTTCTTGGACTTTCTTCTGGGTAGCCGCCACGCACAGAATAATGGCCTCTGCCATCCTTTGGTTGTAAATGACTATGTCTCAATGATTTGCCAAACGCTAAGGGGACCCCAACCCAGGTTGGATTTTTGCGTGATTTGACTTTTACGAAAAAGTTGGTTTAACTTCAGCCAATTTGGTTAACAACTGTAAATCACTGTTTGGGTTCTTTTTAGGGATAACTGTAGGCCAAAGACAAGATGGGCCATCCACCATTTGATTCAAAACATGAGTGATTAAATTATAGGAAATTATCAGAACGCGCAGCCACTTCGTGATTCCGGGGAAAGTTAAAATAAAACTTCTTAATAACGTCTGAATTCACAATGGTTGTTTCATCCTTTAACACTCTCTTTCCTAGCTCATGAAACACTGGCAATATTACTTTCTCACTATTCCGGCCATGAAACATAAGACAACAAACTTTTGGCCAAATGGACGTATGATGCAAGTGAGAAACGAAAATGCTAATTCATTTAGTGAATATCAAAAAAATATTCTGAGGCACTGCGTCCGTTCCATGCATATCCACATATTTTAAAAAAAAATAACACCATTGGACAACAAAAGAATTATTAAATGAAGAAAAGGTATTAGATAGTCAAACGTTCGTACTCCGTCATTTTATACTCGGGTTGGTTGCGATAACAACTGAAACCATTGATTTGGGAACCTCCCGGATATGTTAACCACTTCCTTTCCTCGTCTTCGTTGGGGCAAAGGATTCCCCTGGACTCCCCGGGTGATTGTCGTCGAATGCTAACATCCCAGCATTTCTTAATGATTGCACCTTATTCCTGGAAAGCCCGAACAATCGATCAATAGTATGGCGGGGGAGGTAGCATGGTACTCACAACCGAACCCCAGGCGTATACCACCTGTGTAGGTGGAGGGTTCCGCACGGGTTTTTGTGCAAAGGGATTGCAGACACCATCCCCTTTCCCCCAGTTGTGAGGAAATAATTCTGCACTATGTCATGGGAATAGGGTCAACCCGCGGAAGTTCCGTGTCTAGTCACATCCTATTTGTGCTAAGCTGATCCGGGGACCAAATGAACAAGCTGGGCCTTGTGATTGTATGAACACCATTTGATTTACCATGGGCTCAAAAACCAAAGTTCTCTTGGGCATGGTCCCCCCTCTAGTGTACTAATTTTCCAAATTCTAACGGCCCACCCTGTATCATTGTGCCTCTTCCTCTTTATTCCTATTTAGGTCCCTTGCATTAAACCAGTTTCTGAGAGCCACTATCCTTGAATAGCCTTTCCCTTAATTCGGCCGTCAATTCTTCCTCTTTTCTTACGCGACACATTATCATATAAAATCACTGGGGGCGTTGAGGAGTTGTCCCGAAGTGGTTGCGGACGGGTAGGGGTCTTTAATGTGCTTATGAACAAGGAGATGGCCTTCCCGGGCCACTCACGTTTTAAGGGGGGGTCCATTGGATTGAAATATCCTCTCCACTTGTAAGCATATTCTATGAATGTTTCGGTGTTGGACACGCTTCTCCATTTCTTGTAGAGTCCTTCGGACTGTGCCCATTCTTCACATGGCGGTTAGTGAGTGATAAAGCACTAGCCAGAAGTCCTTCCTAAGTGAGGGACCCACGGGGTAGCTGATCTTGCTTGACTGTACCACGGATAGCGGACCCTGCGTCAACTGCTTTGAAAGCAATGCATCATTAGTTCTTTTTCATCATACCGAGTGAAGCGGCCATGCTTGGCCGTACAGACTAGTGGGGGTCGTTGCGCTTCAAGGGCACGGCGGGGGTCCGTCAAACTTTTCAAGTTGGCATTTTGACTTGGGGACAAGGTGACTTATTGGCCCACGCCAAAGGTCATTTAGATTAACTGAATCGAGAGAAAGTATTAGAACCTTTCAATTGCTTTTTAAGCGCTCTTCTAATCGTCAAAGTGCAAGCTCAGCCAGATTGCGATTCCCCATACATACAAGAAGGTACTAATGGTTAGGAGTTCTACTACTGGGAACCCCTTGTGCTGGATAGCAGGATGAAAGGAGGCAATATTTGCGATGGGACCCCCATGAACCAGAGGGTGGTAATTGATGTTCGTCCATGATCTGGGGTGAACCCTGGGGGCATGAGGCGTGCGCGTCCACATCTACTTCAGGATCAACCTGCACTGTTTCCCTTGTTCATATCAAGAACTCCAGAATCTTACGTATTTGTCATTTATCTCTTCTGTCCTTGTTCTAGACCCAGGACTCTATTTTTTTACTATTTGTTCCCCCTCATTGATCCGCGCTTCGCCTGCGGATTGTTACTGTGCGCGTGGTCTCAATTTTGCCTATATACTCAAACACCTCTTTGATTAGGACCTGAAAAACCCACCAAACTTCCTTTTTTCGAATCATGAATGCATAATTATGTACTACATTGAGTGGGACATGAGGAGTTATGCACGACCTCACACGCGCCATATTGTAATAGGGTTTATGTATGGATGCAATTCCATGTACTTATACATATTAAACAAAGACATGAGCGTGCATGCAATACCTATCATGCATGACTAGTATGCAAATGAAGTGCATGATACAGTGTAACCTAAATGACAACTTAGCTAGGATTCTAGAAAAATTCCACTAATGAGAGATTTCAAGATTAATATGACCACTGATGGGCTGCGATGTTCAATTCAAATCTTCTTCCCTAACCATTTCCTTTCCTAATAACGGTCCATAAACCTCAGGTTCTATGAAGGGTCAGATTATGTTCTAAGGTTGGGTGGGTTGACCTAGGCTAGTCCAACTGTTGGATTATTTCAATGTGGACTTGTGGGACTTTAGTGTGGCACTTGGACCTCAAGTATTTTAAATTATGGGCTTCCACCTATATTCATGATGGGCTAAGGCCCTAGTTGAAAAGGAATTGGGCCTTGGAGTCACTTGAAAAAATGTTGGCCCGAATTTTTAGGTGATAGGGTAGAAGCCTATTTTTGGAAATTTGGGTTTGACCCTCTTTGAAAATCATGTCTGGGCCAAGTTTTTACTTAGGAAAATGTCGGGCCTAGGTTTGTTTTTAAAGAATTGGGCCCGAATTATTTGAGAAGGGTTGGGCCGACCCATATTTTAAAATGTTCGGGCCAAGTGCTTCATTTTTTGAAAGGATGGGCCATCGTCTCATTATTGGATTTTTTTTCTAGAATATTGGCTAAGTAGTATGTATATTTAAAGTGGATGCAAAATGAATGGTATAATATAAAGTACCTCACAACATATATACAACATACTATACGTGGAGTAGGATGTGGCTCCTGTCCCAACCCAGGGTAGGTATATACATACAGGGTTCTTCATGGCTCTATCCTAGTTAGGGAAGACTATAGACAAGTATGTGTGGGTAAGATCTAATCCCTATATACAAAGGTTCCCAATCTAACCTCCATCCTCACCCAAAAGGTGTTTGGACGAAGTTTAAATTGAGCGGAGTGGTTCGCGGGTCCCCACAAGCCCCGCCACGTGGGGACAAATGCTATTACACCTCTATCTAATCTTAGCAGGTAAAGCCCGGGTATAGAGCGTGAGTGTGTGAATTTAAATTTAACCTAATCCCGCTATCCCCACATTTATTCACATGCTATAAACAATATGGAAACAAGATATCTACAATTAATATATATTCAAAAGATAAGGAAACACAATATATGCAATTAATATGTTTATTCAAAACAAATTTGGAAATAAAAAATAAGGAAACAAAATATTTACGATTAGTATACAAAATATTTATAATTGATATGCTTATTCAAAATATCTACAATTAATATGCTTATTCAGAATATTTGGAAACAAAATATCTACAATTAATATTCAAAAAAAATTAAGAAATAAAATATTTTTAATTAATTAAGGTTATTTACAAATTATGGAAGTAAAATATTTACAATTAATCAAAGTTATTTACAAATTACAATATTCAAAAAATAAGGAGTAATTAAAAGATTTATTAAATTTGAACTTGAGATAATTTCTAATTAATTAATGGCTCAACTCTCTAATGTCCCCAGTGGAGTTGCCAAGCTGTCGCGACGTCTCGGGAGCGCGTGTGCCCCCCCCGTTAGTCTTCAGACACCCTATTTTTGCCCTAACCAAATGAAACAAGGGGTCCTTTCTCATCGTATTATGATTATTATTATTACCTTATTTTCACTATTATTATTATTATTATTATTATTATTATTATTATTATTATTATTATCATTACTATGATTTCTATTGTGGTTATTATTATTATTATTATTATTATTATTATTATTATTATTATTATTATTTTTCACTATTATTATTATTGTTAACTATTTTTCCATATTGATATAAGTAATTTATTATTATTATTTTATTATTATTATTTTCCTATATTGTTATAAGTGGCTTATTATTTTCACTATTATTTATTTATTATTATGTTTATTATTATTATTATTATTTTTATTTGTTATTTTTACCACTATATTCACCATTATTATTATTATTATTATTATTATTATTATTATTATTATTATTATTATTATTATTATTATTATTAACATTATTATTATTTGGCTAATTATCATTCATTTTTATTACTCTTATTATCATTTATTATTATCTTTATTTCTATATTCACTTTATTATTATTTTTACCTTATTATCATCATCATCATTATTACTATTATTATTATTATTATTATTATTATTATTATTATTATTATTATTATTATTATTATTATTATTATTATTATTATTATTACTATATCCTTATTACCATGATAGTAATTATACTCATATATATTGTTTCCAAAAGAAAAAATATAATAAAAATACAATAAACCAAAAAGGAAAAGAGAGAGTTAGGGTTTCTAAATTTTTTTTTAATATAATGACCCTTTTGGCTTCTCACCAAGCACAGCCGGGGGCGCAGGAAAAACAGAAAAAAATCCTTACTGCGCACCCTAATTCTCTTTCCCCGGCTCCATCTCTTCCTCCTTGATTCTCCCCCTCTGCTCTCTGTCTCTCACGCTGCCCCCTCCGTTCCCACAGATTTGCAGCATCAGCAGACTCCCACACCACCACAGGACCACCCAGTGCCTCCAGCAATCCTCACTGCCTTCCGCACGGCAACAGGCCAACAGCACCCGAAGCCAGCCTTTGGCTATCCCGGCAACAGACCAGCACACCCGCGGTCCAGGCATTGCCGCTGCCATCACTCCATCTCCTCCGTCTCCATACCAGCCCCGCCATCGCCATCGAGCACTCATGGATTAGTATCTCACGCTCACAGTAGCCATCGTTCATACCATATCTGCACCCACCGCTGCACACTCCAGACGAGCCAGCCAGCCCTCCGACCAGCATCTCTGGCGAGCCAATCCCACTCTGACAGCCTCTGCAGATCTCCCCGGCGAGTCCCTCTATAAGTACCCGCTGCAATCTCTTGTACACACACGCACACACTCACACCCTGCACACACACACTCTGCTGCCCACTGTAATACACACACACGCATACACAGAACACGCACACACTAACACACTTGCTACATGCACCAATTACTCATGCTTTATTTTTACCAAGATTCAGTTTTTGTTTGCAGGTGTTGTATTCAAGTATATATATATATATTGAGAGAGTTTTTTTTTTATTATTATTAATATGTATTGGTGGAATAATATTGTCAAAGTTTCTTATTATTGTTAAGTATTTGTCATATTATTGTTATATGCTATTATTGTGTTTATTATGTAGATTGTTTCATTATAATGTTTAGGTTTATATAGTTGATTTGTATATTTTATATAGCGGTTACGGTTAGTATGTTGATATATCTAGTAATATTGTGTTTAGTATTTTAGTGTATTTAGCATGTTAGTTTTAAGGTATGTTAAATATTATAGTTGATATTACATATTATATATTTATTACTATCATATTTTTAGTATTTTAATGTACATAATATCATTTATCTTGGTAACCTTAGTATTTTGAGATTGTGTTATTATATTGCATATTAGGGTATATTTAAAATTGCTGCATCTCCATAATTTCAATTCTTTCCATGTTTATTATTTTGCATTTGGCATATTAATATTTAGGTTTGTAATTATGTTATGTTATTATTTAAACATACTTTAAGATTTTTATTAGTTTTCATATTAAGGCTCATTGTTTCATGTTGTTTTATTATCATATATACATATTCATATCTATTATGGTTTGTCATTGTACATATCTATATAATATTATAATTTATTATTTTGTGGTTCATTATCATGTAGTAGTATCGTTAGGGTCTTGATTATTTAATGTTTATATTTAATAGGATTTTAAGTATTTCACATTATCACGGTTTAGGTATTTTCTTTAGAGTTTGGATTATGTCATGTTCATAGTTATTAGGGTTTTGATCACTTCATAGTATCTTGATGTACTTTTAGGGTTGAAATTGCTTCCATATAAATTATGTACTTAGGGTTTTTGGTCATTATTGTACTCACTTTGTATTTAATATTTGTATAGTTAAGGTTGTGTGTAAATTTTGGTTGCCATATTGAATAGATACGTATTAATTTTAGAATTAACTTGTTTCCATAAATTCAATTATTTTCTTGCCCGTTTTATTAGTTTACATATTTTAAATTCGATTTGTTTTCCTTAATTAATTGTTAGCATATGTATGTCTTGTGCATGTCTTTGACAACGTGTTAATATTAAGATAAATATCATATTATTTAAATATGTATATTATTAGTTAATGATATTTAGTATTGTTACTATTAATATTATTATTGTCACTATTATTGTCATTTATTATTATTATTATTATTATTATTATTATTATTATTAATATTAGTATTGTTATTAGTATTATTATTATTTATTAACGTTATCATTCTTATCATTATTAATAATATTATCACTATTTTTAGTATTTTCTTTATTCGACCTTATACGTACTATGGTATATATATTTTGATAAAATATTTTCTTGATTCTTTTAATCCCTATGATTTTATTGCGAGGTATAAGCCTTCGGGCTTCACGTACCTTTAAGCTCTGAGGGAATATATATATGTATATATTTATTTATTTATTTATTTTTCATATGTATTTATAAGTTCATAAAAAGGAGTAATTTAAAGACTTATTAGATTAATTTAGGGATAATTTCCAATTAATTAGGTACCGTTCGTAAGAACGGGCGCGTAGGGGGTGCTTGTACCTTCCCCTCGCGTAACCGAACTCCCGAGCCTAACTCTGGTAACATAGACCCGTTCTACCCCTAACGAGGTAGTAATTATGTGTTCTAACCGCACTAAAAGGTTAGTGGCGACTCCGACATTCCATGTTTTTCCATGAAAATATTAAAATGATTCTAATTTCACTACCCAGGGCACACGCACTCCCGGGACGTCGCGACAGCTTGGCGACTCCGCTGGGGAGATCTAGAGAGTCGAGCCATTAATTAATTAGAAATTATCCCAAGTTTAAATTTAATAAATCTTTTAATTACTCCTTATTTTTTTAAATATTGTAATTTGTAAATAACTTTGATTAATTTTAAATATTTTACTTCCATAATTTGTAAATAACCTTAATTGATTAAAAATATTTTGTTTCCTAATTTTTTTGAATATTAATTGTAGATATTTCGTTTCCAAATATTCTAAATAAAGCATATTAATTGTAGATATTGTGAATAAGCATATTAATTATAGATATTGTGTATACTAATCGTAAATATTTTGTTTCCATATATATATATATATATATATAAATATATATTTTTAAGTATACTAATTAAAAATATTTTTGTTTCCAAATTTGTTGAATAGACATATTAATTGCATATATTGTATTTCCTTATCTTTTGAATATATATATATATATATATATATTAATTGTAGATATCTTGTTTCCATATTGTTTATAGCATGTGAATAAATGTGGGGATAGCGGGATTAGGTTAAATTTAGATTCACACACTCTCACGCTCTATACCCGAGCTTTTCCTTACTAGGATTAGATAGGAGTGTAATAGCGTTTGTCCCCACGTGGCAAGGCTTGTGGGGACCCGCGAACCACTCCGCTCAATTTAAACTTTGTCCAAACCCCTTTTGGGTGAGGATGGAGGTTAGATTGGGAACCTTTTTATCAATAGGGATTAGAGCCTACCCACACATACTTGTCTATAGTCTTCCCTAACTAGGATAGAGCCATGAAGAACCCTATATATACGTACCTACCCTAGGTTGGGACAGGAGCCACATCCTTCTCCATGTATAGTGTGTTGTATATATGTTGTGAGATACTTTGTATTATATCATGCATTTGACATCAATTTTACTACTTAGCCAGTATTCAGAAAAAGCTCAATAAAGAGACCAAGGCCCATCCTTTCAAAAAATGAAGCACTTGGCCTAAGCATTTTAAAATATGGGTCGACCCAACCATTTTCAAATAACTCGGGCCCAATTCTTTAAAAAAAAATAAAATAAAATAAAACAAACCTAGGCCCGACCTCTCCCTAAGCAAAGATTCAGCCCAGGCTTGATTTTCAAAAAGGGTAAAACCCAGATTTCAAAATTGGGCTTCGGCCCTATTGTCTAAAAATATGGGCCAACATTTTTCTAAGCAAATCCAAGCCCAAGTCCTTTTAAAACTAGGGCCTGATCCCATCATGAAATATATTGAAGCCCATATTTTAATATACTTGAAGTCCAAGTGCACACTAAGGTCCACAAGCCCGTATTGAACAAATCCAGTGGGTTGACTAACCTGGGTCAACCCCAACCTTAGATCATAATTTGACCTTTCATAGAATCTGAGGTACATGGACTGTCATCAAGGAAAAGAATGGTGGAGGGAAAATTTGAACTGAAATCGTGGCCCATCAATGGTTGTGTTACTATTGAAATCTTTCATTAGTGGATTTGTTCTAGAATGCTGACAAAGTAGTTAGTTAGGTTACATTGCATCCATGCATTTATGCATAATTTCAGACATAATCATGCACGATAGGACACATGCATGGTCATATCTCTATTTGTATGTGTAATTGCACTAGTGACATTCATGCACAAACATTCATTGCATCCATGCATCCATGCATAATTTCACACATAATCATGCATGATAGGTCACATGCAAGTTCATATCTCTATTTGTATAAGTAATTGCACTAGTTACATCCATGCACAAACATTCATTGCATCCATGCATTCATGCATAATTTCACATATAATCATGCACGATAGGTCACATGCATGGTCATATCTCTATTTGTATGTGTAATTGCACTAGTTACATCCATGCACAAACACCCATTGCATAACATAATCATTCCATGTTCAATTTCATAACCATGCATGCATAGTCACCTCCAATGGGTCAATAATCATATTCCAATTGTTTGCAAAATCATGGGTCGAGGTGGCAAAGTTAAAGATCTTGGATTCCAATACTGAGTAGAGCAAGATGATCTCTCTACAGAAAAAAGGTTAGGATCATGGGGACCCATTGCTAGGAATGCAATAAATATCATCAGGTTGGAAGATTGATTGGTATTCAACTTTAGAAGTGAGCTCACAGGATACAGAATGATACGCTTGATCACCTAAGGGTGATAACAAGAGGAATGCATCCATGTTTTTCATTTAAATTATTTTGGAATTGAATGAAATAAGAATGTCTTTCAGTCTCATCTCATTTCATCCTCCTTGAACCATTACCTTGTGCCAAATTTTGTCCATTTTTGCTTGTATTTTGTGTAAGTGACATAGGAAATAATTTTACAAAGGACTTGGAGCCATAAGTTGATTTCAGGGGTCTATTCAATGGGGCAAAAAAAAAAAAAAAAAAGAAGTAGAAAGAAATGATGAAAGAAAAGCCTCCAAGATGAAGTAAAGAATGCCACTTCAAGATGTTGTCAAGGAGCTTGGTGGGATGAGGATTTCAAAATGAAGAAGAGTCATAGGAGAAATATACAGAAATGACTTATCAAGCTTTGTCCTACGTTTGTTTGATGAAATTTAGAAAAAGTCTTTTGTCTTTGTTATCTAAATTATGATTGGTTGTCTTAAAGGTATGATGATTATATTTTGATCAAATGAAGGGTGGCTATCTTTGATCGACCAGTATTCCTAAAAAGAACCAAATAATGATTTACCACTTGCTAACCCATTCGAGCCTGAATGTTAAACCATTCTTTTCTTAAAAGTCAGTTCATCAAAAATTCAAACTACGTTTGGGTCTTATAGTGTTTGACAAGTCATTTGAGGCAAAAATTATTACCAAAAGGATGGTAGGCCATTTTTCTGCCACCCAAAAGAAAGTTAAAGAAGAAATCTCTTGCGAACCCTTTTGAGCCTGAAAAATTCAATTTTTGATTAACCCGTCAAAGGATCACACCCCACACTAGGGCAGTTTTAAAAGATCAGTCCTAAATGAAGTTCAAATGCAAATGGAGTTAAGATTTCCTTTATAAAAGGAAAATCAAAAGTTGCGGTAAAAGAAGAAGAAGAAGAAGATAAAAAAGGGGGAAAGAGAAAGAAGAGGAAAAGGAAGAAGAAAGAAAAACAAGGGACATGCTACATATGTGATCTTTGATCAAATTACCCTTGATGAAATCAATGATTTTGAGCCTTATTTAACTCTTTTCTTCTTTAACCCATACCCCTAGCCTACATTACGGTCCAAATGAAAGTCCTAACCAGATTGGTATACGTTGTTGTCTCAAATGATTTGTCAGACTCAATGTTGAGTCTAAACTACGTAATGACCTGATCCTGCAAAGGTACGTAGGCAACTTGTTCAAATGACAAGTTCGGTCAATACTTCGCAAATACTGCACCACTGGGGCAGAAATCTTTATTAGGGGATGGGATTCTTGAGCCTTAGTTTCCTTATTCTTGATGAAACCTAAATCCTAAGCCTACATTTCGTCCCGTGTCTTAAAGTCCACCCTGAGATCGGAATATTGATCAGACTACTTAATGAGATACTAGTTATAATTCAAGATAGGGAGTTTGAGACAAGCTTGAAATAAGCAAGAAAGAACCTCTAAGTGGTGATACAGTGGAGAAGTTATGGTGATGAGGCTAAAAAAAAGAAAGAAAAAAAAGGAAGAAAAAAAAAAAGAAGAAAAAAAAAAGAAAAAAAAAAAAGGAAAGGTTTTGCCCATTGATATGATTCTCTAAGCTAGCAAAGTTACATTAGTGTCAAAGTACTGGTAAAATTTGTCTCCTATTTAGCAAGCACAGAAAATCAAGCAAAGTCAAGCAAGTTTGTGCATTCCATCCTATTCCCATTGAGATTGAGTTATCTGATTGCATGCTTATTCATTTAAATTTCAAAGAGATTTTAAAACATTAAGGATGCAATCCAAAGAACGTCCTTGTGGAGAAAATGTAAGATAGACAGGATTAGCTACAAATGCATCTACTAGGGTGGGTGTCATGTCGAGTTTCAAAAGGACACATTCAGGGACATCTGTATCAGTTGGGAATTCAAAAATATGGCCAAGATCAGAATTTGGTTCATTATGGGCTCATTGGGAAATTGGTGCTTCATCATATCAACAAAAAAAAAAAAAAAAAACCCTTCTTACTCTTTAAAGCTTTAAAGGAGGATGGATAGTCAAAAGGGTCTTAGAATCACCAGTAATTTCTATAAAGAAGATCCTTGTGGAGAAAGAGCAGTCAAACTGGGGCAAAAGTCATGTCAGGTTTCAAAGATCCGCTTATTTAAGAAGAATTGAGTTTCAGTGGGACCCATTCAAGCACTTTCTTACCAGATTGGAATATGAAAGTAGGGCCAAAATCAGCTATAAATCCATTCAATTGAGGCAGATTTTGTGATCGAGTTTCATTTGAGCCAAGCTAATCACCAAGATTAGTAACAAGCGATGGTAACTGGGACAGATTTTGATTTGAGTTTTTGTCTGGACCAATTCCGATGCCTTCATATCAGAGTGCACGATGATAACATAGCCAAGATCAGTGGACGAGGATCGAAACTAGGGCATTTTTTAAGTTCCATTGGAGCAAATTCAGGAGCTTTCAAGACAGAATAAAAGTCAAAAACAGAGCCGTGACCAGTGGCATGCAAACACTGGGGCAAATTTTGAGCGCCTTTTGGAATTTGGAACATGGCCAGAATTGGCGGTAACTTGGAATTTGAAAGCACACCCAAGATCAGAGATTGGGTTGTCGATTACAAGAATGTTGGAAGGAGAAAATATTCATGCATTACCATACATTTCATGCATTGCATAAGAAAGAAAATATAAAGGGCATCTCATTCAACATGCATACATCTTTGCATTCACGCATCATTATGCACATATAGCAATATACCCTTGCACTCTAGCATCATATGTAGCAACATGCATCCACCACATAACATCATTCGTTCACATTTGTCTTGACATCCTTGTTAAGCAATCCATGTTTTGTCTAAAAAAAAATAAAAAAATAAAAAAATAATAAAAATAAAAAAATAAAAAAGAAGAAGGGGTTGGGGAAACTGGCCCAGATACCAATCGATCCATCTACCCTCAGACTGGGGCAAGAGGCCCAGGTCTCATTCAAGTCTTTCGCTTCCAAACTGGGGCAATCGACCCTATTCCAAATTTTAGCATTCATTTTGAAGTTGGGGCATCTGCCTTCAGGACCAAATTAGGTCGCATGACTCTTGGGATCCTATACCTGAGATCATCAATTCAAAATTTCATCTGGCTCTCGGGTTCCTACACCCGGTGCGAGTCACCTTCCGTGAACTATAGCTCGGGTTCCTACACCCGATGCGAGTCTCTTTCCATGAACTATAGCTTGGGTTCCTACACCCGGTGCGAGTCATCCTCCATGAACTATAGCTCGGGTTCCTACACCCGGTGTAAGTCGCCCTTCTGTGAACTATAGCTCGGGTTCCTACACCGGGTGCAAGTCACCTTTCGTGAACTATAGCTCGGGTCCCCACACCTGGTGCAAGTCACCCTTCCGTGAACTATAGCTCGGGTTCCTACACCCAGTGCAAGTCACCTTTCCGTAAACTATAGCTCGGGTTACCCAATGCAAGTCACCTTGCGTGAACTATAGCTCGGGTTCCTACACCCGGTGCAAGTCACCCTTCCGTGAACTATAGCTCGGGTTCCTACACCCGGTGCAAGTCACCCTTCGTGAACTATAGCTCGGGTTCCTACACCCGGTGCAAGTCACCTTTCGTGAACTATAGCTCGGGTTCCTACACCCGGTGCAAGTCACCCTTCCGTGAACTATAGCTCGGGTTCCTACACCCGGTGCAAGTCACCCTTCCGTGAACTATAGCTCGGGTTCCTACACCCGGTGCAAGTCACCCTTCCATGAACTATAACACGGGTTCCTACACCCGGTGCAAGTCATCCTTCGTGAACTATAGCTCGGGTTCCTACACCCGGTGCAAGTCGCCCTTCTGTGAACTATAGCTCGGGTTCCTACACCAGGTGCAAGTCACCTTCCGTGCACTATAACTCGGGCTCCTACACCTGGTGCAAGTCACCCTTCCGTGAACTATAGCCTGGGTTCCTACACCCGGTGCAAGTCACCCTCCGTGCACTATAGCTCGGGTTCCTACACCCAATGCAAGTCACCCTCCGTGAACTATAGCTCGGGTTCCTACACCCGGTGCAAGTCACCTTTCGTGAACTATAGCTCGGGTTCCTACACCCGGTGCAAGTCACCCTTCGTGAACTATAGCTCGGGTTCCTACACGCGGTGCAAGTCACCCTTCGTGAACTATAGCTCAGGTTCCTACACCCGGTGTGAGTCACCTCTCATGAACTATAGCTCGGGTTCCTACACCTGGTGCAAGTTATCCTCATGTGCTTTCGAGCCTAGTACAAGTCGGTTTGCACAGATCATCTTGGTCACTTTTGTTACATTTGGCCCGGTCCAAAATCAGCATCTTTTGTCTTTGCAGGTTTGTTGCTACAAATAACATAGGAGAGTTCCTAATTTTACTTTGAAACAACGAAACCTACAAAGAGGGGCAGCTGTAGACACCCTATTTTTACCCTAGCCAAATGAAACAAGGGGTCCTTTCTCATTGTATTATGATTATTATTATTACCTTATTTTCACTATTATATTATTATTATTATTATTATTATTATTATCATTACTATGATTTCTATTGTGGTTATTTACACATTATTATTATTATTATTATTATTATTATTATTATTATTATTATTATTATTATTATTTTTCACTATTATTATTATTGTTAACTATTTTTCCATATTGATATAAGTAATTTATTATTATTATTTTCCTATATTGTTATAAGTGGCTTATTATTATCACTATTATTTATTTATTATTATGTTTATTATTATTATTTTTATTTTTATTTGTTATTTTTACCACTATATTCACCATTATTATTACTATTATTATTTTTTTTATTTTTATTAACATTATTATTATTTGGCTAATTATCATTAATTTTTATTACTCCTATTATCATTTATTATTATCTTTATTTCTATATTCACTTTATTATTATTTTTACCTTATTATCATCATTATTATTATTA
Organism: Malania oleifera; assembly: GCF_029873635.1. NCBI lineage: Eukaryota > Viridiplantae > Streptophyta > Magnoliopsida > Santalales > Ximeniaceae > Malania > Malania oleifera. The sequence goes on along the minus strand of NC_080427.1, from coordinate 18,966,038 downwards.
TTATTATTATTATTATTATTATTATTATTATTATTATTATTATTATTATTATTATTATTATTATTATTATTATTACTATATCCTTATTACCATGATAGTAATTATACTCATATATATTGTTTCCAAAAGAAAAAATATAATAAAAATACAATAAACCAAAAAGGAAAGAGAGAGTTAGGGTTTCTAATTTTTTTTTATATATAATAACCCTTTTGGCTTCTCACCAAGCACAGTCGGGGGCGCAGGAAAAACAGAAAAAAATCCTTGCTGCGCACCCTAATTCTCTTTCCCCGGCTCCATCTCTTCCTCCTTGATTCTCCCCCTCTGCTCTCTGTCTCTCACGCTGCCCCCTCCGTTCCCACAGATCTGCAGTATCAGCAGACTCCCACACCACCACAGGACCACCCAGCACCTCCAGCAATCCTCACTGCCTTCCGCACGGCAATAGGCCAACAGCACCCGAAGCTAGCCTCTGGCTATCCTGGCAACAGGCCAGCACACCCGACAGTCCAGGCATCGCCGCTGCCGTCACTCCATCTCCTCCGTCTCCATACCAGCCCCGCCATCGCCATCCAGCACTCACGGATTAGTATCTCACGCTCACAGCAGCCATCGTACATACCATATCTGCACCCACCGCTGCACACTCCAGACGAGCCAGCCAGCCCTCCGACCAGCATCTCCGGCGAGCCAATCCCACTCCGACAGCCTCTGCAGATCTCCCCGGTGAGTCCCTCTGTAAGTACTCGCTGCAATCTCCTGTACACACACCACACACACACGCACACACTCACACCCTGCACACACACACTCTGCTGCCCACTGTAATACACACACACACGCATACACAGAACACGCACACACTAACACACTTGCTACATGCACCAATTACTCATGCTTTATTTTTACCAAGATTCAGTTTTTGTTTGCAGGTGTTGTATTCAAGTATATATATATATTGAGAGAGTTTTTTTATTATTATTATTAATATGTATTGGTGGAATAATATTGTCAAAGTTTCTTATTATTGTTAAGTATTTGTCATATTATTGTTATATGCTATTATTGTGTTTATTATGTAGATTGTTTCATTATAATGTTTAGGTTTATATAGTTGATTTGTATATTTTATATAGCGGTTACGGTTAGTATGTTGATATATCTAGTAATATTGTGTTTAGTATTTTAGTGTATTTAGCATGTTAGTTTTAAGGTATGTTAAATATTATAGTTGATATTACATATTATATATTTATTACTATCATATTTTTAGTATTTTAATCTACACAATATCATTTATCTTGGTAACCTTAGTATTTTGAAATTATGTTATTATATTGCATATTAGGGTATATTTAAAATTGTTGCATCTCCATAATTTCAATTCTTTCCATGTTTATTATTTTGCATTTGGCATATTAATATTTAGGGTTGTAATTATGTTATGTTATTATTTAAACATACTTTAAGATTTTTATTAGTTTTCATATTAAGGCTCATTGTTTCATGTTGTTTTATTATCATATATACATATTCATATCTATTATGGTTTGTCATTGTACATATCTATATAATATTATAATTTATTATTTTGTGGTTCATTATCATGTAGTAGTATCGTTAGGGTCTTGATTATTTAATGTTTATATTTAATAGGATTTTAAGTATTTCACATTATCACGGTTTAGGTATTTTCTTTAGAGTTTGGATTATGTCATGTTCATAGTTATTAGGGTTTTAATCACTTCATAGTATCTTGATGTACTTTTAGGGTTGAAATTGCTTTCATATAAATTATGTACTTAGGGTTTTTGGTCATTATTGTACTCACTTTGTATTTAATATTTGTATAGTTAAGGTTGTGTGTAAATTTTGGTTGCCATATTGAATAGATACGTATTAATTTTAGAATAAACTTGTTTCCATAAATTCAATTATTTTCTTACCCGTTTTATTAGTTTATATATTTTAAATTCGATTTGTTTTCCTTAATTAATTGTTAGCATATGTATGTCTTGTGCATGTCTTTGACAGCGTGTTAATATTAAGATAAATATCATATTATTTAAATATGTATATTATTAGTTAATGATATTTAGTATTGTTACTATTAATATTATTATTGTCACTATTATTGTCATTTATTATTATTATTATTATTATTATTATTTATTATTTATTATTACTATTAATATTTGTATTGTTATTAGTATTATTATTATTATTATTTATTAACGTTATCATTCTTATCATTATTAATAATATTATCACTATTTTTAGTATTTTCTTTATTCGACCTTATACGTACTATGGTATATATATTTTGATAAAATATTTTCTTGATTTTTTTAATCCCTATGATTTTATTGCGGGGTATGAGCCTTCGGGCTTCACGTACCTTTAAGCTCTGAGGGAATGTATATATATATGTATATATTTATTTATTTATTTATTTTTCATATGTATTTATAAGTTCATAAAAAGGAGTAATTTAAAGACTTATTAGATTAATTTAGGGATAATTTCCAATTAATTAGGTACCGTTCGTAAGAACGGGTGCATAGGGGGTGCTTGTACCTTCCCCTCGCGTAACCGAGCTCCCGAACCTAACTCTAGTAACATAGACCCGTTCTACCCCTAACGGGGTAGTAAGTATGTGTTCTAACCGCACTAAAAGGTTAGTGGCGACTCCGACATTCCATGTTTTTTCATGAAAATATTAAAATAATTTTAATTTCGCCACTCGGGAGCGCGTGTGCCCCGGGCGGCGAAATAAAAATTAGTTTTAATTTTCAAAGAAAAATAAGAATATCGGAGTCACCACTAACCTTTAGTGCGGTTAGAACGTATGATTACTACCCCGTTAGGGGTAGAATCGGTCTACATTACCAGAGTTGGGGTCGGGAGTTCGGTTACGCAAGGGGAAGGTACGAGCACCCCCTACGCGCCCGTTCTTACGAACGGTACCTAATTAATTTGAAATTATCCCTAAGTTAATCTAATAAGTCTTTAAATTACTCCTTTTTATGAACTTATAAATACACATAAAGAATAAATAAATAATTATAATATATACATATATATATTCCCTCAGAACTTAGGGTACGTGATGCCCGAAGGCTTATACCCCCCGCAAAAAAATCATAGGGATAAAAAAATCAAGAAAATACTTTACAAAAATAGCTCCCAGATTTATTTTCAAAATTTATAGATTTTTCATCAATAATTTAAAATATTTTCCAAAATTCTCTAGGAGATTTCAATACATGATAATAGGATAATAAACTAAGATATTAAACTACCCCAATACATATAATAAGCAAT
>NC_080427.1:18842714-18957714 GCF_029873635.1 Malania oleifera | reverse complement strand
AGATTCAGTATTGAGTTTGACAAATCATTAGAGACAACAATGTATACCAATCTGGTCAGGACTTTCATTTGGACCGTAATGTAGGCTAAGGATATGGGTTAAAGAAGAAAGGAATTACATAAGGCTCAAAATCATCAATTTCATCAAGGGTAATTTGGTCAAAGATCATATATGTAGTAAGTCCCTTATTCTCTTTCTTCTTCCTTCCACTTTTTCTTCTTTTCTTTCCCTTTTAATCTTATTTTCCTTCTTTTACTGCAACTTTCACTTTTCCTTTTATAAAGGAATCTTGACTTCATTTTCATTTGAACTTCAATTGGGACCAATCTTTTAAAAACTGCCCTAGTGTGGGGTGTGATCCTTTGACGAGTTAATCAAGAAATGAATCTTTCAGGCTCAAAAAGGGTTTGCAAGGGATTTCTTCTTTGACTTTCTTTTGGGTAGCAGAATAATGGCCTGCCATCCTTTTGGTAATGACTATTGTCTCAAATGATTTGCCAAACGCTAAGGGACCCCAACCCAGGTTGGATTTTTGGTGATCTGACTTTTAAGAAAAAGCTGGTTTAACATTCAGGCTCAATTTGGTTAACAAATGGTAAATCAATGTTTGGGTTCTTTTTAGGGATAACTGGTCAACCAAAGAGGGCCATCCATCATTTGATCAAAACATGAGTGATTAATTGATAGGAAATTATCAGAACAGCGCAGCCACTTCGTTGAATTCCTTGGAAAGTTAAAAAACTTCTTCATAACGTCTGAATTCAATGGTTGTTTCATCCTTTAACATCTCTTTCTAACTCATGAACACTGGCAATATTACTTTCCCTATTCCGGCATGAAACATAAGCAAACAAAATTTGGCAAACGAACTCATGATGCAAGTGAGATAACAAAATGCATAATTCATTTTATTGAATATAGAAACTATTCTGAGACACAGGCGTCCACGGATTACAAAAAGCAAATAACAATGGAAAACAAAAGAACATCAACTGAAAAGGATTAGATAGTCAAAAGTTCGATACTCTATCACTTTAGCCTCGGTGGATAACGACTGAAACCATTGATTTCGGAAGCCCCCTGATATGTTAACCACTTCCTTCCTCGTGTTTGGGCAAAGGATTCCCCTGGACTCCTGGTTGCTTGTCATCAAAAGCTAACCATCCTGCATCTCTTAACGATTGCACCTTATGCTTAAAAGCCCAATAGCAGTCAATAGTATGGCCGGGAGAGTTAGCATGGTACTCACGACGAACCCCAGGATCATACCACTGTGGAGGAGGGTTCGCAACGAGCGTCCCAGGGATTGTAGATACCATCCCCCTTTCCCGCAGTTGGGGAAATAATTCGGCATATGTCATGGGAATGGGATCTACCCTTCGGAAGTTTCTAGTCACATTCCTATCTTGTGTTTTCTGATTCGGTGGACTAGAGTGAACAATCTGGGGCCTTGTGCCTGTATGCGCCATTTGATTTACCATGGGTTCAAAACCAAAGTTTCTCTTAGACCATTGGTTCCCACCTCTAGTGTACTGATTCTTCCAATTAAACTGCCCCTGTATCATTTATGCCTCTTCCTCCTTCTTCCTATTAGTCTACCTTTTGCCTAAACCAATTTCCAAACAACTATCTTTGACTAGGCCTGCCTTGATATCGCCTTCAATTCTTCCTCCCGTAGCCACAATATCCATAAAATCGTGGGGAGTTGCACCCCGAAGGTGCATGCGGTAAGGGTCTTTTAATGTGTTCACGAACAACGAGATGGCCTCTCGGTCACTCACCGGGGGGTCCACTTGGATCGACATATCCCTCCACCTATAAGCATATTCTCTGAATGTTTCGGTGGATTTCTTCTCCATCTCTTGTAGAGTCATTCGATCAGGCGCCATTTCTTTCACATGGCGGTAGTAAGTAACAAAGGCATTGGCCAAGTCCTTCCAAGTGCGGATCCGAGCCTTATCTTGCTGAATGTACCAACGGATGGCGGACCCGGTCAAACTACTTTGAAAGCAATGCATCATTAGTTTTTCATCGTCTGAGTACGCGGCCATTGCTTGGCAGTACATCACTAAATGTGTTTGAGGGCACTGGGTCCCGTCAAACTTTTCAAAGTCTGGCATTTTGAACTTTGGCGGCAGGGTGACTTTAGGCACCAAGCAAAGGTCATTTGGATTAACTGACTCAAAAGTACTAGAACCTTCCATTGCTTTTAAGAGCTCTTCTAATACGTCACAGCGACGCTCAGCCTCAGATTTGCTGATCCCCATATCAGAAGGTACTAATGGAGGAGTTCCTACTACTGGGAACCCCTGTGCTGGCATAGCAGGGATGAAAGGAGGCATATTTGGCGGTGGACCCCCCATGACACCAGGCGGTGTAATTGATGTTTGTCCATGATCTAGGGTGAACCCTGGGGGATGAGCGGGGTCCATATCTACTTCAGGATCAACATGCACTGCCTTTCCCTTGTTCATCAGTAACTCCAGAACCTTACTTATCTTGTCATTTATCTCTTCTTGTCCTTGTTCTAGACTCAGGACTCTATTTTCCATTTGTTCACTCATTTCTCTCGCTCTTCGCCTGGTATTGTACTGATGCGTGGTGGTCTCAATTATTGCTTTATATTACTCAAACCACCTCTTTGATTAGGAACTGAAAACCAACAAACTTCCTTTTAGAATCATGAATGCATAATTATGTACTACATGAGTGAATGTGTTTTGATGCATGATTAGGATATGTAATAGGTGTTTATGTATGGATGCAATTAATGTACTTATACATATAAACAAAGACATGAGCGTGCATGCAACCTATCATGCATGACTATGTATGAAATGAAGTGCAAGAATACAATGTAACCTAAATGACAACTTAGCCAGGATTCTAGAAAAATTCCACTAATGAGAGATTTCAAGATTAATATGACTACTGATGGGCCGCGATTTCAATTCAAATCTTCTCTTAACCATTCCTTTCCTAATTAACGGTCCATGAACCTCAGGTTCTATGAAGGGTCAGATTATGTTCTGAGGTTGGGGTTGACCTAGGCTAGTCAACCTGTTGGATTTATTCAATGTGGACTTGTGGACTTTAGTGTGCACTTGGACCTCAAGTATTTTAAAATATGGGCTTCCACCTATTTCATGATGGGCTAAGGCCCTAGTTGAAAAGGAATTGGGCTTGGATTACTTGAAAAAATGTTGGCCCGAATTTTTAGGTGATAGGGCAGAAGCCCATTTTTGAAAATTTGGGTTTGACCCTCTTTGGAAATCATGTCTGGGCCAAGTTTTTACTTAGGAAAATGTCGGGCCTAGGTTTGTTTTTAAAGAATTGGGCCCGAATTATTTGAGAAGGGTTGGGCCGACCCATATTTTAAAATGTTCGGGCCAAGTGCTTCATTTTTTGAAAGGATGGGCCATCGTCTCATTATTGGATTTTTTTCTAGAATATTGGCTAAGTAGTATGTATATCTAAAGTGGATGCAAAATGAATGATATAATATAAAGTACCTCACAACATATATACAACATACTATACGTGGAGTAGGATGTGGCTCCTGTCCCAACCCAGGGTAGGTATATAGATACAGGGTTCTTCATGGCTCTATCCTAGTTAGGGAAGACTATAGACAAGTATGTGTGGGTAAGATCTAATCCTTATATACAAAGGTTCCCAATCTAACCTCCATCCTCACCCAAAAGGGATTTGGACGAAGTTTAAATTGAACGGAGTGGTTCGCGGGTCCCCACAAGCCCTGCCACGTGGGGACAAACGTTATTACACCCCTATCTAATCTTAGCAGGTAAAGCCCGGGTATAGAGCGTGAGAGTGTGTGAATTTAAATTTAACCTAATCCCGCTATCCCCACATTTATTCACATGCTATAAACAATATGGAAATAAGATATCTACAATTAATATATATTCAAAAGATAAGGAAACACAATATATGCAATTAATATGTTTATTTAAAACAAATTTGGAAACAAAAAATTAGGAAACAAAATATTTACGATTAGTATACAAAATATTTATAATTAATATGCTTATTCAAAATATCTACAATTAATATGCTTATTCAAAATATTTGGAAACAAAATATCTACAATTAATATTCAAAAAAAATTAAGAAACAAAATATTTTTAATTAATTAAGGTTATTTACAAATTATGGAAGTAAAATATTTACAATTAATCAAAGTTATTTGCAAATTACAATATTCACAAAATAAGGAGTAATTAAAAGATTTATTAAATTTGAACTTGGGATAATTTCTAATTAATTAATGGCTCGACTCTCTAATGTCCCCAGCAGAGTTGCCAAGCTGTCGCGACGTCCCGGGAGCCCGTGTGCCCCGGGTGGCGAAATAAAAATTAGTTTTAATTTTCAAGGAAAAATAAGAATATCGGAGTCACCACTAACCTTTAGTGCGGTTAGAACACATGATTACTACCCCGTTAGGGGTAGAATCGGTCTACATTACCAGAGTTGGGGTCAGGAGTTCGGTTACGCAAGGGGAAGGTACGAGCACCCCCTACGCGCCCGTTCTTACGAACGGTACCTAATTAATTTGAAATTATCCCTAAGTTAATCTAATAAGTCTTTAAATTACTCCTTTTTATGAACTTATAAATACACATAAAGAATAAATAAATAATTATAATATATACATATATATACTCCCTCAGAACTTAGGGTACGTGATGCCCGAAGGCTTATACCCCCCACAATAAAATCATAGGGATAAAAAAATCAAGAAAATACTTTACAAAAATAGCTCCCAGATTTATTTTCAAAATTTATAGATTTTTCATCAATAATTTAAAATATTTTCCAAAATTCTCTAAAAGATTTCAATACATGATAATAGGATAATAAACTAAGATATTAAACTACCCCAATACATATAATAAGCAATAAAATACCATATACTATATATATGAAGATATTAAAGATACTAAAACAAAATAATACCATATATATTAGAATACTAAATATATATATCTATATATATATACACTAATAAATAATACAAAATATAATAATAATAATAATAATAATAATAATAATAATAATAATAATAATAATATAGAATAAAATACTAAACTTAACATAATACTAAAATATGCCAATATTCTTAATATGAACGCGTAATCTAAGAATACTAAATATAACAACATACTAAATATAACATTATACTCATATACACCATATAACAATATAATAATATACACTATAGGAATATTCGCTACAACAATAACAATATAACAATACGACAATAATATAACAATATAACAATATATATAAATATATACGATAATGATAATAATAATAATAACTTACTTCTGATGATAATGACAATAAGGATATGATGCCTAACATAGTAATTACCTTAATACTAATACATGATACAAATATGGAAGCAACTACCAAGAGTAAGGAAACAATTCAAACTTATGATCAAAACATGGAAACCAATAGAGGCAAATAGGGGCAAGCTGGAGACCACCGGAGGTTCGGGTTTGGCTGGAGACCTGCTGTGGCTGCCGGGCTCCAGGTGGTGTGGCCGTGGGAGATGGAGATACTGCAGTGGTGGGGGCGTCGGTGACGGCGCCGGTTGCAGGAACAAGGTTTGGCCAAGGAGCTGCTGGTTCGCTGGAGTTGCAGGGGGAGTTCACGGCTGCTGCAAAAGTGGCTCTGCTGGGTGGTGGCTGGCCGTGGCTGTTGGATTCTCCTCGGATGGCAGCAAGGGGGTGTTGGCGATGATGGTTGCTGAGAAGAGTATGGATCGCCAGAGAAGAAGAAGAAGCAGAAGGAAAGAAACAGATTTTTTTTTTGTTTCACTGTGCACTCCCCTTTGTGTGTTCCCCCCTTCGCCATTATATAAAAAAAAAATCCCAAAACCCTAAAACAACTTCCCCTTTTGATTTTCTTTTTCTTTTTCTTTTTTTTTTATACTTTTATTCTTATGGTAATAATGAAAATGGAAAGAGTAATAATAATTATCATAATAATATAAGTATCAATAAGGTAATAATAATAATACTACTACTACTAATAATAATAAATAATTATGGTAAAAATAAAAATTAAGATACCATTGGTAAAATAATAATAATAATAATAATAATAATAATAATAATAATAATAATAATATAATAATATTAATATTAATAAAAATAAAGTAATAATACTAATATTAAAAGTAATAAATAATAATAATGATAACATTACCAAAAATAATAAAAATAATAATAGCCAAAATAAGATACTAATGCTAATAATAATAATAATAATAATAATAATAATAATAATAATAATAATAATAATAAATAGTAATAATAATAATAATAATAATAATAATAATAATAATAGTAGTAGTTATAATAATAATAATAATAATAATAATAATAATAATAATAATAATAATAATAATAATAATAATAATAATATATCAAAAACAATAAAATAAATGAAAAATAAAAATAATTATAGTAAAGTAAAAATAAAATAAAGATAATAAAAGTATTAGTAATAATAATAAAAATAATAATAATAATAATAATAATAATAATAATAATAATAATAATAATAATAATAATAATAATAAAAATACTAGCAAAATAATAGTAGAGTACTAATAATATAGGAAAATAATAATAAATTAATAATAATAATAATAATAATAATAATAATAATAATAATAATAATAATAATAATAATAATAATAATAAAATAAGAGGGGACCCAGTGTTCTATTTGGCTAGGGCAAAAATAGGGTGTCTACAACCATGTCACTCGAAGTCTCTGCATCTCCTGGTGTAAGTGCATAAACCCGCGCCTAGGTGGTGTTCCTTTGCTGGCCACCTCGGGGTGCTTGGTTGTTTCCCCAGTATGGTCTAAGAGGAAACGCATTGCCCGGCTACGCACAAAAGTCTCGTGCAATGTGACTAGGTCTACCACACCAATAACAAATATTCATTCTAGCTCAGCACTCCCCCTCGTGCCTTTTGTTAAATCTAGGACAAGTAGGGTAGATTTGATTACCCTGATACACTTGCCTCCTTATCTCCTGTCTTTGCCCCCCATTGTGTCTCTGCCACGGACCTTGACTGGTACCTGCTTGGAATTTAGGAGGCGTGGACCTCTTCCTCTGACTCTGCACCCCAGCACCTCTTTGTAGGCTGGTCTCTATGCTTGTGACTTTATCCACCAATTTTGAAAAGTTTTGGACCTAGAAAGCCACTACCTATTCATAAATACCCTATCTCAAGCCTCTCTCAAATCTCTTCGCCTTCTTCTCCTCATATGGTATCATATAGGGGGTAAAACGAGACAACTCTACAAATTTACCTACATACTACTGAATTGTTAGGTGCCCCTGAGTCAAATTCTGAAATTCCTCTACTTTAACATTCCTGGTAGTAGTAGGAAAATACCAATCAAAGAATACTTCCTTGAAGCGGCTCTAGGTCAAAGTTATGGGTTCTGGCCTCTGCTCATTTAACAGCCTCACTGATCTCTTCCAGCATTTAGCACCCCCCCCCCCAATCATCTTGAAAGTGACAAACAAGACTTTCTGTTCCTCAATGCAAGGAAGCACTACTAGTATTTCTTCCATTTCCTGGACCCAGTTTTTTGCAACAAATGGGTCGGCTCCTCCTAGAAAAACTGGGGGATTCATACGAGTGAATTGTTCTATGGTACATCCTTGATGAGCTGATGGGTGGTTATGTTTCCCCAAGTTTCTTGCTATCTCTATCATAACCTAATGGGCTAGACTACGCAACACTGTATCTGAATCATTGTCACCCATGTTGGAAGGCCTCGCGTTGCTACTACCTCCAGAATTTGCAATGTTATTTCCAAGATCCATCCTAAAATTATGACAAGATAGTCTTAGAATCCTAATATCATAACACGGTCAGTGTATTTATCTAACTAAGAAACCATAAAATATTCTCATACAATCAACCAACTTACATTCATGATCCCAATTTAAAATTCAATCTTACCACTCAGAAACAAGAACCGACAATAGTATACCATGACTTTCCTAAAATTGTCGTCTCAGGAAAATCACAGAATTCCTGCCTCCAGGTTGCGAGACAAAATCCTAAATTCTTCTTTAACCCCCAATAATGACTTACTAAAATCCTAATCTACCCCATTTCCTACCCTCATTAAGATCTATTCCTATACTTTGATATTGTTATCCACTGAAGTATACAGAACCTAGCAACCTAGGCTCTGATACCAAACTGTAGCGACCCAAAATTTATACTACTATGAATATGACAATACTCGGATACCATAACTATATTGACCTGGACCCGAAGTGGGATAACAGATATACTTGTCCATAAACCAGTCTATGAATCAAACAGTGGAACATAATATACATAAAATTCCAAATACAATAATGGAGTTCTAAAACCATCAATCATCACATAAGTATCTCCCCATAAACATAAATTACAACCCATGGAGTACAAAACATCACTATACACATATCAGTACTCACAAGAGCTTACTTTTAACAAGCCTATCTAGATCTCGCCCCGGAGCATTATAGACTTTATTTCTTGGGGTGAGACACCTCTCAGTAAAAAAGAATAAATTATCATGAGTGTGTGGCAACATGAGTTCTAGTGTATCATAAATATATCCAGTAAATAATTAACTTAATTGGTAAATCATGTAAATTTGTACTCATATATATAAGTCTGGTAAATACATACTTTTCAACATAAGCATACTTTATCATAATAAGTTTTTCTATATATGTAAATGATCTGATATATTTGTATCATACTGAAATTTTCCCCTAGATGGATAGCTAGCTGACATCATATATTACCCCCACATGATTGGATTTGCGGCCCGTAGGCGGGACTTAGCAATGGCTAGCCTATCACGTTAAGCTAAACATAACTCGTATGTAAGTACAATTGGCCTACCCATTGGCCTACCCAGCCTAGTCCGGACTGCCAGGGGATACTCTACTCTTCTCTGGGCACAATCGACTATCCAATCACCAAACATTCTATCTGAGAGGTGAGGTGGCACTAATCTAACATAATAGTTACGGTATTGTGCTCTGAAACTGAACTAATCTATTAGGGTTCTACTACCATATAATACATTTCATATAATATAACTGTAACATAATCTCATTTTTCATATCTCTGCATAAAATATGTCATATCATAATTTTTGTATAAATTGTCATTTTATAACTAATCACGGCATAAAGACGGTTGAACTGTCATGACATTAAATTGACTAAAACTTCACGGCATAAAACAAGATGAACTGTCACGACATTAAGACGGTTAAACTATTATAATATACTTAACATGACATAAAGTCGGCCGAACTGTCATATTATAATTTTTGTAATATTTACAACATTTTCAAAAAATCATTGTCAAATCGTACTTGTTCTGGATAATCATAAAATAATCTGACATGCTTATATATACCGTAAAAATAATATTCATACTCTTGCCACTATCTGGGAAAAATATATTTTGGTGAGGATTAACATTAAATCATCTTATAGAATTTACTCAAGTCAAAATACCTGATTTCCCAAAAATATACATTTAATCATTCATAATCACAATTTTCATATGCCTAATTATTCTGAAAAATCATATAATTATGCGTCAAAGTTGCGTAATTAGACGTTCAAAATCGTGCATTCACAATTATAATTTTAATTAAATGTTTAATTATGTTCAATAATTTAACATTGAACTCGAATTACAATGTTTGGATCATTACTCGATAATTTATAAATTTTTGGTAACTTATCATTGTAGCATATTTTTTGAACATTAAAGCCGATATTAAAAATGTACGTGAGCCGTGTACGTGAGCTAGAGTTTAAATCAAGGTCATGTGCATGAAGCTAAATATCGAAGACCAAACCCTGAGCCACATGAATGCAAATAACGAGTCATGTACGCAATTATTTGAAGCCGTGTGCGTGTGTAAAAATAAAAGAGATCGGGCCATTCATGAGAAGCTTTGGGGGGATAGAAGAATTTGAAGAAGAAGAGTGCAGCTGGGTCGTGTCGTGAAGGGACGTGTATACGTGAAGACCCATGCGTGAACCGACCTGTGGACGTTTGGAGAGCTAAGTGGGCTGGCCGAATTGAGAGCAAAAAGCTAGGGCTGTGTGCGTGCATGGGCCCATGCATGTAAGGCCCAAATCTTGTGAAGGGGCGCCGAATTGTAAAGCGACTTAGGGTATTGTAATTGTAAAGAAAAGTCATGCTTTTAGGTCGGAAGAGAAGGGTGGGGTGTGCCGCAGCAGCGGCAGGGTTCTCTCGTATCTTTGTTTCTTTTCTTTCTCTCACGTCGTCTCTCTCAGCTCTCGGATTCTCTCCTGCGGCTCAGCCTTGCTGTCTGCTGCATGCTGCTGTTCCCTGCGTGCTGCTGCTGCTCTCGGAGCGCTCCTGCTGCTACGGCCTACCTTCCCTTCTTCTCTCCCTCTCTCTTTCTCTCATCTCTTCTTCTATCTCTCTCTCATCTCTTACTTTCTTTTCTGTTTACTGGTTGTTTTTGTTTCCCTTTTAAAGTATTGGTAGGATTTAATTTTTTTCTCTCTTGTAGCAGTAAGTTTTTTTTCTTATCTCTCTCTCATTCTTTCTTTTTTGTTAACTGGTTGTTTAAATTATTATCGTTAATCTTAGTTTTAAATCTTGGAATTCTAGATTTCCATTTGATTATTATTATTAAAGCTAGTTTACCAGTTATTTTTTTAATGTCAAAATATTTTTTTTTTTTTGGTTGGGATTAATTTCACTATTTGTCTTTCTTTGGAATTTAAATATTTGTTGGGTTACATTTATCTGAACGTTCGGTTTATTGGAATTCTTGGTTACTCTTGTGTTTTAGTTTATTATTTCCTAGTTAAGTTATTAAAGTGTTGAGTCATCGTTGGAATTAGATTACCTTTTGTTTAAGATATTGATGGTGTTAAGTTTAAATTTTTAAGTCGGTGCTTGATTGATTTTTTTTTCCACTTCCTATTATTTTATGCGTGTTAGTTCTTATTTTATATTTTAATTTCATCAACAAAATCTCAAAATTCCTCAAAAACTAAATCTAAACTGTGTTAAAATTTTTTTTCTTAATTTCTTTTGGGATTACACAAAATTTGAAATTAGATTACATTCCTTAAGGAGACAATCTAACCCTTGGATTAATTATTATAAGACTGAACTTTTATACTTGAGATAGCCTTTGCGTTGCTCATTTTTAAAGTAAGTCAAGTTTTTGACATCGTTACCGGAGAATGTTTGATTTGATTTCAAACTAGTGTTTTTTCCTTTTATTTTGCTTCTCCTCATAATAATAATAATAATAATAATAATAATAATAATAATAATAATAATAATAATAGTAAGAAGAAGAAGAAGAAGAAGAAGAAAACGTGTTTTTAAAAAATATGGGTGCACCTGCACCACGCATGCTTATGAATTTTTTTGCAGCCTACATGTACCACCACACCTTCTTGCATTACTTTACCACATAACGTACCAAATTTCATGATTAAGCCTGGGGTGTTGTTAGTGATACCCCAATTCCACAGGGTAGACTCCGAGAGTCCGTATCAGCATTTAACAAACTTTGAGTTGGCCTGCACCACCTTTATTGGAATTGATGAGTATATCAAGCTCCACTTATTTCCTTTTTCTTTGAAGGATAAAGCGAAGATCTGGTTTAACTCATTGAAATCTAACTCTATTAATAGTTGGATTGATATGCAATATGAGTTCTTACACAAATTCTTTTCTTTTCAGAGAACCCAATACCTATATGAGCATATCAGTCAATTTATGCAGAAGAGTGACGAGACCTTCTAGGCTTATTGGGAGATGTTCAAGGATTTGATAAATATCTGTCCACATCACGAGTTCGAATCTTAGAGGTTAACTAATTATTTCTATACAGGTCTTACTTTTGAATGCAAACAGTTTGTCCAGAATATGTGCAATGGAGAATTCTTCAGAAAAGAACTAGATCAAGCATTATCATTCCTTGACTACTTTGCTGAAAATGCCAAACACTGGAATACACAATATAATTGGGCACCAATGGCAGTACAACCTCTCATCGCAATCAATGGTGGAGGTAAATATGAGGTCAAAGAGAAGAATGATTTCCTGGCTCTTGTTGCTACACTGGAAAGGAGGGTAAAAGAATTAGAAAATGAAAGTAGTTCTGATCAAATACAATTAGCAAATTGGGCTACCAAAGCTCTAAATCAATCATTCTCGAGCACCTACAATCTGGAATGGAGGAATTACCCGAATTTCTCATAGGAGAATGATCAATCTGGTCCATACTCTTCACAGTTTCAGCAACCTCACAACCTTTTGCACCACTTTCGTAGCCAACATATTATCCAAACACACCTCTACATCAGTATCCGCCATAGCAGGTCTATCAGAGCTATGCATTTCCAGGATTTCAATATAATGAAGCTCCTGTTCCACTAACGACGTCTTTTGAGGATAACTTGGCACAGATGACTAATACACTTGAGGAATTTATGCATATTAACACTCTGACCATGAATGAATTGCAGAGCACCATCAACGAGCTAAACACCAATTTGACTAAGATGAGCACGACATTGAACACGCTGGAAAAAGAGGAATTTTTGGCACAACCTCAGTCTAATCCTCAAGTATACCGGCAATAACATCAACAAGTACATGAGGTCTCAGGGGATCCTCTTAAGACAGAAAAGGTCATTAGTACTCTGAGAAGTGAAGAAGAAGTTCCCTGACCTGATATATCCATCGACAGACAAACAGTTGCCCTGACACCTGAAGTTGCAATTGAGATAGATGAAGCTAAAGAAACGTCGAAAGAAGCGAGCACAAAATTGAAGGAGTCGTCATCCCAGCTAGATACTCAAGTGCAAACTACAATCATGGAGCCGTCATCCCAGCCAGATAGTCAAATGCAAGTGACAATCATGGAACCGTCACTCCGTACTGGAGTAAATGTCAAGGAGTGCAATGCTAAAGCAAGTCTTCGCAGTGGTAAGGTGATTGGTACACTTGATAAAGAAGTTGAGCAGAATGGTGAGAGTTTAAATTATAAGGAACTAGGTAAAATTTTTAATGTTGATGCTTTTGAAGAACTAAAGGTAACTGTTCCAACAACTTTTCCTCAAAAACCAATTCTTAAAGAAGTGAATTTCCTTGAAAATATACTGAATAAAGATCCTTTCTTATTAAAACAAGGAAGACAGTCTGCACATGTTTTGTCTAGTACCTTAGAATGTATTGACTTATTTAAGGCTAACTTTTGTGCAGATAACAAGATTGATTCATTGTAGTGACTCAAATTTGGAGACTCGCCAATTCAATTTATAAACATGTACCCACCAGATGAAATTCCTTCTGAGCCTCCTCTAGACATACTGTGTTGTTTTTTTTTTCTTTATTTTCATTTTATTTTATATTTAGTTTATTTTCAGGTTCATTTTTCCTTAGTTTCAATTTTTTTTTCCTTACTTCTCCACCTAGGTATGTCTTTACTTCCCTCCCTATGCTTTCACATTGAGAACAATGTTTCATTTTAGTTTTTTTTTTTTTTTTTTTTGGGGGGGGGGGGGGAGACAATTTGCATGTGTAATTAGGTGCTAGTCATTTTATGATATAATTAAAAAAAATTGTTGAATATGAATGATTAGGTCATGATTAACACTGACTTATACCATCTACATACTTGCATATAACTTAGGAGTTACACACTTAGGTTATTTATGTATAGTTTCTCTTGATATGGTTAATCTAGGAATTGTAATTCTGTGAAAGTTGACTGGCAGTTAATTCGTGTTAATATGGTTATATAAACTCTTGTATTTACATAGTATCTCATGAGGCTGAAAATATATGTTCACGTGACTTGTAGCACTTAGGGTTCTTTGTGAGCACTGAGACTACACCCGTGGTGACTATGCCATCTTGTGAGGTATTGTTGAGCCATTTATTGTTCTTTTAGGTTTTTGACATCTGCTCAAAGTTCATGAAACTCAACTTTCCCCTTTTTTTTTTTTTTTCTGAATTTTCTTTGTACACTAGTCTCGGTTTTTGACTTGTTAGCCTAGAGGTGACATCTAGTGGAGAGATAGAAACCTAAGTCTTATAGCCTACTCAAGATTTGAAAGCTGAGCACCCCTTAGAAATAGACTTAGTTCATGCACTGTAATTGGGGTGAGACTAGGTGACCTTGTGTAGTTGTGTATGTAGCAATGGATTCACTATTGGGCCTGAGTCGTAGATCTTTGTAGTTGCATGTGTAGTAATGTAATCGTTGTGAGACTAGGTGACCTTGTGTAGTTGCGTATGAAGCAATGGATTCACCATTGGGCCTTGATCATCGCAGCATAGTTGCTTATGTAGCAATGTAATCGTTGTGAGACGAGGTGATCTGGTGTAGTTGTGAACTAGTGTGACGACATTGACCGTATGTATGTATGTATGTATGTATGTATGTTGGGTATCATATGAACTGGAATGGTTTTCTGAAAATACTGGAACTGTATGTATTTGTATAAAACTGTACGAATTGTTTCAAATTGTATCGTATGTATAGTGTTATGAAGTATGTAAAATGACACTGGTATGCCACACACTAATATAAAATGTTTTCTTCCTTACTGAGAGGTATCTCACCCCGAATGTACGTACAATATTTTTTAGGGCCTTCAGGTAGCGGTAAGTAGCATCCTAGCATCTGGAAGCAAGGGTGTCGTAGCTACTGCTAGTACCTCTTAGGTATGAGTTTTGGTATCCAGGTTGTCAGGATAGTTTTGTAGACACCTGGGGTATGTTTTGTAAGATGGGAATGTATATCCTAGCTCGTATATTATAGACTATGGTATGATACTGGTTATGTATAAAAGACCATATTTTGCTGCTTATTCTGGATAGTATGGACGTTTGTATGTATGTATGTAGGGCATTCGTTCACCCCACGGGGTCAGACCCTCTTTGTATATTGTATCAAGTATGTTTTAATTGATACAGAGAGAGGTTAGGTTACTTAAATTCACCCCCGGGTTCCATTTCCGGGTTCGGGGCGTGACAAGTTACCTGCAGCACAATTTAGATTGATGAAAATTTGCAAGATTCAACACTCTTTGAAATATAAACACAAACTACTCAATATCAAATTTTAAACCATTCAATCATAATATAGCTTTTGTTGTTAGCCTTGGATATAAATTTGAATTAAGCCCTGTAGTGAATGATAATTTGTGTTTGCTGATGTGAAGCCTTGTATTGATTGATTTTTTTAATATGATATGTAATATAAAATCTAACACAATATTCACACTCTTCCCAATATTAAAAATTCAAACAAACTTTCATTTAATTTATCTTTGGGATGTTTAACCAAGTAACGTACTCCCATATGGTTTTCGCAAGATATGGTTTAACCAACGTATTCCCTTTCGGTTTCTGTAACCCAAATCAAAATTAAACTTTTAATTTTACTTTATTCCCAAATATACGCAGTATATATTATTTTTATTTAAACCATCCACACAATTTAAATATGTACTGAAAATAAAGAGTAAGGGAAAGAAAGAGTGAGACAAGATTTTTATGAGGTTTGGCTTATACCCAGCCTATGTCCTTTCCTTTGGTAAACCACCAAAGGATTCACTAAACCTGTTCCTTTTATGGGTGGAACAAACCTTTACACAGTCTTTCAATATGCTAGAGCCCGCCTCTCCAAACTTTGTACCCTCGTTCGGTCACTCCTTAAAATAGGCTAAAGCCTGCCTCTCTAAGCAATATCCCTTTGCTTAGCTAACGATCCAAACAATCCTTGGAACGTGAAAGAACTACAAGAAACAAGATATAATCTGCGTACAAATATACTCTCACAAAGAGCAAGTTAGTACAATTTCAGCACCATATACTTCAATGTAGAAATATCAATATGAAATAGAATGAAGCTCAAGTGTAGAATTCGCCCATATCCTTCTTAGACGAGGATTAGCAGTAGGAATTTAGAGGGGGAAGGATCAGCACTTCAGAATATCTTAGCAAAAGAGATTTTCAATGAGTGAACAAGAGAATTTTGTAAGAACAAGAGTGCTTTCAGCTTCTCAAACAGATTTTTCAATTGATGGTGCATTTTGATTTGCAAAACCATGTATTTATAGGTATTCAAAAGGGTTTTCTTGTTGCCCAAATTTACTTGGAGTATTTTCCAAGTTTTTTTTATAAATTTTGGAGCTCAAGCAACTAATATTTAAAAAGTAATTTTTTTGAAAAATATGCCCGTTAACAGTGTTTAGACGTCTGAACTTTCGAGTTCAGTCGTCTGAGGTGGTTCTGCCTCTTTATAAAAATTTTAGCAAAATCTTCAGATGACTGAACTTAATGTTCAGTCAACTGAAGATATTCTTCAGACGACCGATGTGACTGGTTTAGTCTTTTGATGTTCCACAGTGAATAATGTTCAGTTGGCTGACAACTTCAACCCTGCTTCCGTATTATAGTCATAACTTTTTATATACAACTCTAAATTAGGTGTTATTAGTGTCAAACTAAAGCTAAGGGAAAAGACTACAACTTTAATGTTGAACAATTTTTAAACTAAGGAGCTTTTGATAAAGTAAATTTCACCTCAATTTGGATGTATGAAAAATGACAGCAATTGGGAAATCCTCTTTTTGGTGTCTTTCATTCCAAAAATGATTCTAATCCTTTTTGAAATATCTTTTGACCTTACAAAATTATTTTTCAAGTATTTTAAAAGGTATATATGTCCAAGAAGTTAACTTAAGAGTTTCATAATATTTCAAACGATTTTTAAACATTAAAGTACTTACATAAAGACTTCTAAGGCTTTTCACATTCTAAGTTTTTGAGTCTTCATGCTTTGTCTTTCTTTGAGCTCTTTCTCTTTGCTTTTCTTTTGCTCTTTTGATTTCTAACTTTTCTTTGGCTTATCATCCATGTCCTCATTTTCTTCAAACTTTAAAATATCATATTTAAATCCATGCTTTGACTCTTTTAAGCTTCATTTGATCCTTGTGAGTACTTTGACCTTGCTTTCTCATATATGAGCCCTGAGATAACATTACTCACACAAATACGTTAAATTTCACTTATTTGTTAGCATCAAAACAAGATAACAAGATTTTAAACCTTGTAAGGCCAACATATCCATCCATTACAATATTGCTAAATAAAAAATAAAGATGAACTAAAAAAACAACATGCATCCAAATTGAACAAAAGGCCTTGTAATTTAAGCACATAGATGGTGAGGACTTGAGCTCCCATGGTGAAAGTTTGAAGAAACTGGAAGAAGAGTTGGTGTCCAATCTTATTGTCAATTATGTCCAATTTTAATAACAAAGTGAACTTAGGAAATTCTGTGCAGGAGGAGATGATGTTGCAATTGAAATGTTCATGATTGGATTCTATAAAATACCGTCTAGCCTACCATAAAAGGACATGTGAGGAGGTAATGCTTCATCTTTTATGCCATAAATGTAACAATGTTAATTTTAGCAACATCTCCTTTATTTTGAAAGCAATTTTCATTTTGGTGAACTTTCAAATTTCAAATCTATTGTCGAAATCAACACAATGATTGTTCTTTGCAAATTATAAGTGCTTTATCATTGGGACATTGTTGTTGACTGCTTTTGCCTATTGCCTAGACACCATCTTTGTCAATGCCAAATTTTGTTCGGGGTTATGACAAAGAAGGAACAACAATTCCTAAACGAGAAATAAAGAATTTTGATGAAAAATGCATAAGACAGTTAAAACACGAAGTCACCACCTTATTTATTTTTTTAAAAAATATATATAAAGAAAAACTCTACAAAAGGTCTACAAAAGCCTAATTTTGAGTTTAATAGTATATTTGTGCATAGAGAAAGTGATTAACCAATTATCTTAAAGATGATCAACCTTTTATCACCCCTAATGACATCCGTTCACTAAACAGTTACCGCAATTATACATGTATTGCCTTTAAAAATAAAAGAAGCAAAAAATGAAAGAGAAAATACCCCTTTTCGTCCTCTAAAGATTAAATCACCGTCCAAGACTATATCACTTTGAAGAGCCTAGAGTATTGCTTTGAAAATGGGTTGGCCTTAGAACCCTATGTTTTGATGAAAACATGATCATGATGGTGATGATAGGATGAAAAACTATTGGTTTGAAAATGTTGAACTTGTATTAATGACCTAGAAAATCAGAGTTTTAGAAAAGGGGATCTGACTTGTATTACAGGTATTTGAAAATGGTGAATGAAAAGAGTGAGTTTGAAAAGTGAATATTTACTTGAAAAAGGTGGTGAGATGCATGAGTTTTGGAAATCTAAGGCTTCATCATCAGCCTTTAAAAATCAAGGAAAAACTTAAAAACATATGTGTTTGGATTTTTTTAAAAGGTTTTTTCAATTAAACAAAACATAATTCGTTCGATCTAATTCTATTGGTTGAAACCCTAATCCTTCTCAAATCATACGATTCTCAAAGGTTAAAACTCATGTCATGCCTATGGATAAGGGGAAGAAAACACAATATAATATAATTCTCCTATTTTTCCCATTATTAATTAGCTAGAAACAGGCTTTAAGAACCATTAGACTAAATTCATATTTTTTGGATTTTCCATACTTTTTATTTTTTGGGATTTTCAATAATAATAAGAACATACATTGATTTCATATGCGAACACACCTTTTCAGTGTGTTATGGTGGCATCTTGAAAGTCTTGAATTGAGAGAGTTTTTTGTTTTGCAAAGAGTGTTAAAAAGACCAGAGTTCTAGAATATTTAAAGAATTGATAACTAAATATTAATGTTCTGTTATAATATCAATGTTATTTTTTTTGGAATTTAAATAAGTTTCTTTTTAGTATATGTGAAAAAGAAGGACCATTCATTTGTTAAGGCTAAAATGTAATTTTTATTGGACGCCCATACTGTAACGACCTTGTAACATCCTGAAAATTCTCACCATTTTTTTAATAATAAATTACTCCAATATTTAAATATAATGGGCACCCTTATGCAGTGGAAAACATAAATCACATAACCACGTATACATATATATACAATACCAGAAAACAGTATTTTCAACCACAGCTACATAATACATCTCTCTCTCCAGTGTCAACTACCCCAAAAATACAAAACCTTTCACAAAACTTACCCTATTACCAGGGTGACCAAGTGATCTCTATCCACGAGCCTGATCTGCTGCCTAGCTGGCTCTCTTGAAAAATGTTAACGTAATGGGGTGAGTCGACGCTCAGTAAGTGGAAATATGCTATTACTAGTGTGTGGCAACTGAGTCATAAAATTATGATAATAGTATGTAAAATTGCATGATCTATCAAATCTATAAAAACACATGTATAATAGCTTAAAACATTTGTATCATCTGAGCTTTCTATCATTCATACTGCTATAACATATTACATACAACAAAAACTATAAAGCTGTATAAATATACATAACTGTGTTCTTTCTCCGGGACTCTGTATGTCATTATTTGACCCCTCATGACAGGGTTGTGCGGCTCGTAGGCGGGACTTAACTTGGTCGGCTTCCCAGGAAAGTCACTATACTCTACACTACCTCAGTCCGGTCAAACTGCATACTCTCCTAGGCGCGGGACTGGCTGCTACCTCGTCAAACTGGCCCCCTTAACCCAGCGAATTGGGGAGTTGCATACTCTCCGAGCACAGTTGACGGTACCCACACACTATCTAAGATATGTGGTTGCACTCTATCTATATTAGCATCGGTACCATATCTATAAACTATATCTGTCTGTACTCTTTCCACAAGGATGTGATACTATATAAATACATATATATATATATATATATATATATATATTTACTATTTTCATCATGTTTCCAAAATAACAATAACACAATAATTCTATGCTGTAAATACTGTGATATCTGAATAACTGTAACATCTGAATTTTATAACTGTATAATCTGTCTTTATAAACTGTCTGTATAAACTATCTGTATACTCTGAGAGTTATGACATTTAGGAAAACATAACTTTCTATATACACTGTATATACTGTTCTGAATAATTATCTGTATACTGTTATATATATATCTGTCTATGTAATCATATGAATAAAACTGTATATGTACACATATTCTATCTGTATAAAATCTGCAAATATCTAACTATATCTGTATAACTTGAAATACAGAAAAACTACATAAAATTCCATATCAATATCTTGTACTCAGGTCACACATACTTTAAAAATTCATATTTTGTATAACATTTGGTATACATGCATATATATAATTTTTTCTAAAATAAGTAAATCTCCTAGCATAGCATATTTCCTTTACCTTATCTTTGAAAAGTCCCTACTATACTCTACCCCTATACCCGTAGGGTTCTTCACTTAACACCCAGAAAATCAAATCCCTAGAACAAAATATCAGTATTTCTTCGTGTATTGTATTTCTCATAACTGAGGGAAAGAAAAATACTGAATAAATACCTTACCTTAAGATTGGGACGAAATCCAAACCAACTCTACCAACGATCAGCTCCGATAGACTTGCAGAGAACTTTTCCAGGAGCATCGTGGTAACTTCAGATCATCGATTCGACATAAAACGGACCCAAAATCAAAGAGAGAAGGAGAGAGGGACGTAGAGAGAGACAGGAGAGGGTTTTTGCGTGTGTTCTGCGTGAAAAATCTGGGTTTTCACTATTTATAGAGCGAAATTCATCGAGAGACACGTCATATCGTCAACGAGTCCTTTAATACTTTTGTCGACAAACTTCCTCCCTCATCGATGAATTTTAGACTGTCCCAAAAACCCCTTTTGTAACTTCTCATTGACAAACTCCCTGTGTTCGTCGACGAAGCCTTGTGTAAAACTTCTGAGTTATTACTTCCAAAGTGCAATGTCATCGACGAAACCTACTACGTCCTTCTGTTTATGTTTCCATTTCCCTCCTTCTTTATTATTTAAATACCATTATTTTTCAAGTCATTACATTCTTCTCTCCTTATAAAATTTCGTCCTCAAAATTTACTATCTGTATCTCCATCTATCATTGCATAAGGCAAAAGGTCTACTTATTTTATTACGTACCCTCACTTATGGCGGAGGAATACTTGTGATTACATTTTATGTTATGGGAGATTATACATATAAAAAATTAAAAACTATCTACTAACTAAAATCAATACATGTACCTGCAAAATAAACACTATCTAACTATTATACTTTACTTGATTACCTCTATACCTTTTGGAACAACTGCGAGTATTTTTGTCTCATCTGCTCCTCTAGCTCCCAAGAAGCTTCCTCTATGGTGTGATTCCTCTACAAAACTTTAACTAACTGTATTTCTTTATTGCGTAGAGTCTGAATCTTTCTGTCCAAAATCTGTATTGGTACTTTTTTATAAGCTAGTGAATCCTTAAGTTCTATATCTGCATAGATGATTATGTGGGACGGGTTTGGGACGTATTTCCTTAACATAGCAACATGAAACACATCATGAATTCGAGCCAAAACTAGCGGCAAAGTTAGCTTATAGGCAACTCACCCTATTCTCTCTAGCATCACAAAAGGGCCAATAAACCTAGGGCTCAACTTGCCCTTCTTTCCAAACCTCATAACTCCTTTCAAAGGAGCTATCTTAAAAAATACTCGATTTCACACATCAAATTCTAACTCTCGGTGGCGAGTGTCTGCGTAGCTCTTCTGCCGACTCTGCGCGGTGCTGATTCTTTCTTTAATTAGTTGGACCTTATCACACACTAACTATACAATCTTTAGACCCAACACTCGCCTTTCGCCTACCTCGTTCCAGAAGAGAGGAGAACGACATCTCCCGCAATATAATGCCTCGTAAGGTTCCATGCCGATGCTAGTCTGGTAGCTGTTATTGTAAGCAACTCAACTAATGACATAAACTGAATCCAACTGCCTCCAAAATAAAGCACACAAGCACGAAGCACATCCTCTAGTGTCTGAATCATCCTCTCAGTTTGACCATCTGTCTGGGGATGAAAAGCAGTTCTAAAAGCTAGTGTACCCATAGCCTCCTGAAAACTTTTCCAGAATTGTGAAGTAAACTGAGGATCTCGATCTGAAATTATAGATACCGGTACCCCATTAACACAAACTATATCCTGAACATAAATCTTCGCCAACCGGCCCATGGAATAACCAACTTTAACAAGAATAAATGACCGGTCTTAGTCAAACGATCAACAACCACCCAAATCGCATTCAACCCCGATCGCATTGGTGGTAACCCCATAACAAAATCCATAGAAACATGGTCCCACTTCCACTCTAGAATAAACAATGGCTGCAACTGCCCTACTGGTCTCTGGTGCTCAGCTTTAACCTGCTGGCACATCAAGCACTGCTGTACAAATTTGGCTATTTCTTTCTTTATCTCACTCCACCAGAAGTACTCCCGCAGATCCCGATACATTTTGGTGCTATCGGGATGAACCGTGTATAGTGATCTGTGAGCCTTCTCCAATATACTTATCCTAATCTCAGTATCTACAGGAACACATAGCCTAGTACGGAATCGTAGGGCTCCGTCATCTGATATATTGAACTCCTCTCCCTAACCATCGCGCACTCTAGCCATCACCTCTACCAACTCCACATCATCACCCCGAGCTGCTTTAATCCCCTCGTATAGCGTAGGCTGAACCACTAGACTGGCAATAACTGTTCGAGGACTATTTTCTACCAATTCTATGCTGAGCCTCTCCAAATCCATCAGAATTGAGTGTTGAATTTCCATAACTGCCAGTACGGATCCCCCTGATTTTCTGCTCAGAGCATCTGCCACTATATTCGCTTTTCTTGGGTGGTAACTATCGTGCAATCATAGTTTTTAATAAGATCTAACCACCTTCTTTGCCTCATATTCAACTCTCTCTGGGTGAAGAAATATTTCAGACTCTTGTGATCTGTAAAATCTCACACTTTCCACCATATAGGTAATGCCTCCAAATCTTAAGAGCATACACCACTGTAGCAAGCTCTAAATCATGGACAGGATAATTCTTCTTATATTCTTTAAGCTGCCTAAATGCATATGCAATAACCTTGCCATGCTGCATCAACACGCATCCAAGACCTTTCAAAAAGGCATCATTGTATATTACAAACCCATCCTCCCCTAATGGAATAGCTAATACCGAAGATGAAACTAATCGCCCCTTTAACTCTTGAAAACTCTGCTCACAGTCATCAGTCCATTCAAAATTTTCATTTTTCCTCATGAGTCACGTCAACGGACTTGATAAACTGGAGAATCCATCTACAAAGCGTCGGTAGTAGCCTGCTAATCCCAAAAAACTCCTGACTTCTTGAATACTTCCTAACCTTTCCCAACTCACCACAGCCTTTATCTGACTCAGATCAATTGATACTCCTGCTTCTGAGATCACATAGCCGAGAAAAGTAACCTGTCTTAACCAGAACTCACATTTCTTGAATTTTGCATATAATTTCCTTTCCTTTAATACCTGCAACACCAGTCTCAAATGATGCTCGTGCCCCTCAAAACTTATCGAATAGACCAGTATATCATTGATGAACACAACCACAAACTGATATAAGTATTAATGGAACACTCGATTTATCAAATCCATGAATACTGCTAGTGCGTTAGTCAATCCAAACGGCATCACCAAGAACTCGTAATGCCCATATTTGGTTCGAAATGCGGTCTTCGAAATGTCCTCTGCTCTAACTTTCAACTGATGGTAACCTGACCGTAGGTCAATTTTAGAGTAAACCTGGGTCACCCAAAGCTGATCAAATAAATCATTGATCCTAGGGAGAGGATATTTATTCTTGACTGTTAGTTTGTTTATCTTCCTATAATCGATGCATAATCTCATGGTTCCATCTCTCTTTTTCACAAACAAAACTAGCGCACCCCAAGGGGACACACTAGGCCCGATGAAACCTTTATCCAACAATTTTTGTAACTATTTTTTTAATTCTTTTAACTCTACAGGGGCCATACGGTATGGTGCTTTTGATATTGGTATAGATCCTGACAACAGATCGATGGTAAACTCAATCTCACGATCAGGCGGAAAACCAGGCAATTCTTCTAGAAATACATCTAGGAATTCCCTCACTATTGGTATGTCAGCTTGTCTCAATTCTTCTTTTGGAAATTCTTTTATGTATGTGACATACCCCTAGCAACCATCCTATAGCAGTCTCCTTACCTAAATAGTTGACACTAGCTGTGGTGAGGCACGTACACGTGAACCCACGAATTTGTATTCTTACTTACCTGGGGGTCTGAAAATAACTTCTTTCTAATGGCAATTTATATTGGCATGATGAGTAGCTAGCCAGTCCATACCCAAAATTACATCAAACCCCTGCATATCTAAAACTACTAGATCAGTTGATAATACCCTCTCTTGAATACTTATTGGAAAATTTTAAAGTATCCTCCTACATCTCACCACAAACCCCATCGGCATACCCACAGACAAATCTATATCTAATGGCTGTGTCTTTACTCCAACTATTTTCACATATCCCGCCGATATAAAGGAATGGGTAGCACTTGTATAAAAAAAAAAAAATTGTATATGGTAAAGTAGTAAGAATACTTGTAACCACGTCCCCAGCTGTCTCGGCGTCTCTCAGTGTCAATGCATAAACTCTCACTGGCGCCTTATTTCTCTGCTGACCTCCGTGGGGTGCCTGGTATCCTCCCTGAAATGGCCTAAGAGCCGATACATAACCTAGTGTCATCTGACAAGATCGAGCCATATGGCTAGGTCTACCGCAGCGGTAGCAAACATTCTCCCCTAGCCGACATTCACCCGGGTGTCTCCGTCCGCATCTAGGACAAATGGCATGAAGCTGTCCGCCCTGAAATCCACTATGCTCTACCATCTATCTCTGGCCTCCGCCAAATCTACCCCCTCTCCAAGGGCCTCGGCTGGGACCCGCCTAAAAACTAGAGGGCACAATCCTCTTCTTCTAACTTTGTACCTCTGTCTCCCTCAACGAACCTTCCTCTGCTATAATAGCCCTAAAAACCAACTCTAAGAAATCCTAGATCCTCAGTACTGCCACCTGCCTATGAGTATCTCACCTCAGGTTCCTCTCAAACATTCTGGCCTTCTTCACTTCATTGGGGACAATATATGGGCAAAAACGCAAGAGTTTGATAAATCTCGCCGCGTATTGTTAGACTATCATCGACCCCTAGGACAAACTCAGGAACTCCTGTACCCTAGCCTCTCTAATTGAGGCAGGATAGTACATATTGAAGAACACCTCCTTGAATCGAGCCCAAGTCATCGGCACTGGTATCGCTCTCTGCTCCTCTAATAGTCTAATGGCCATCCACCATCTCTCAGCCTCTCTTGCCAGTCTATATGTAGCATACAGAACTCTCTGCTCGTAAGTGCAGTGAAGTACTGTCAAAATCTTCTCTACCTCTTGCACCTAGTTCTCAGCAACTGTAGAGTCAGTCGCTCCCAAAAATGCTGGCATATTCATTTTCATAAATTTCTCTATGGAACATCCTTGAGCTGAAGATGGACCTCCTTGCTCTCTAGATGTCCGTGCAATCTCAGCCATAACTTGTTAAGCTGCACTACGTAGCACAGCATTTGAATCCCCACCTGCTGTGCCAGAAAGGCCGGCACCATCATCTCCACCAGCGTGAGTGCTATTGCCTCCTGGGTCCATCCTGCAAACACATAGAACACCGTTTCAAAATACTAATTCCCTACAGACCCAACTTATTGAATTAAAACTCCAAATTCTATATTAACCATCCCTCCTGATCTTAACCCCAAAATCCAATCTCGTAACCCAAACACATGACTCGTTGATAGTTTACTATGGTTTTCCTAAAATCGTCATCCCAGGAAAAACACAGAAACCATTACAAAAATCCTGTATCTAGACCATAGAACAAAACCTCAAATCTTTTCCTATATTCTGGTATTGTTTTCCACTACACTCTAGAGTCTACAGAACCTAACAACCTAGGCTTAGATACCAAAATGTAACATCCTTAAATTTCTCACAATTTTTTTTAATAACAAATTACTCCAATATTTAAATATAATGGGCACCCCAATGTAGTGGAAAACATAAATTACATAACCACATATACATATATATATATACAATACTAGAATATAGTATTTTCAACCATAACTACATAATACATCTCTCTCTCTAGTGTCAACTACCCCAAAAATACAAAACTTTACACAAAATTTACCCTATTACCAGGGTAACCAAGTGATCTCTATTTGTGAGCCTAATCTGCTCGCCTAATTGGCTCTCCTGAAAAATGTTAACGTAATGGGGTGAGTCGATGCTCAGTAAGTGGAAATATGCTAGTACTAGTGTGTGGCGATCAAGTCATAAAATTATAATAATAGTATGTAAAATTGCATGATCTGTCAAATCTATAAAAACACATGTATAATAGCTTAAATCATTTGTATCATCTGAGCTTTCTATCATTCATACTGCTATAACATACTACATACGACAAAAACTGTAAAACTATATAAATATACATAACTGTATTCTTTCCCTGGGACTCTGTATGTCATGATTTGACCCCTCATGACAGGGTTGTGCTGCCCGTAGGTGGAACTTAACCTGGTCGGCCCTCCAGGAAAGTCATTATACTCTACACTACCTTAACCCGACCAAACTGCATACTCTCCTAGGCGCGGGACTGGTTGCTACCTCGTCAAACTAGCCCCCTCAAGCCAGCGAACTGGGGAGCTACATACTCTCTGAACACAATTGACGGTACCCACACACTATCTAAGATATGTGGTTGTACTCTATCTGTATTAGCATCAGTATCGTGCTCTATAAACTATATCTGTCTGTACTCTTTCCACAGGGATGTGATACATTTATATATCTTTACTGTTTTCATCATGTTTCCAAAAATAACCATAACACCATAATTATGTGCTATAAATACTGTGATATCTGAATAACTGTAACATCTGGATGTTATAACTATATAATCTGTCTTTATAGACTGTCTGTATAAACTATCTGTATACTCAGAGTGTTATGGCATTTAGGAAAACATAGCTTTCTATATGCACTGTATATACTGTTCTGAATAATTATCTGTATACTGTTATATATATATCTGTTTATGTAATCATCTAAATAAAATTGTATATGTACACATATTCTATCTGTATAAAATTTCCAAATATCTTAACTATATCTATATAACTTGAAATACAGAAAAACTGCATAAAATTCCATATCAATATCATGTACTCAGGCCACACGTACTTTAAAAATTCATACTCTATATAACATATGGTATACATGCATATATATATATATATATATATATATATATATATATATAATTTCTGATAACATAAGTAAATCTCCTAGCATAGCATATTTCTCTTACCTTATCTTTGAAAAGTCTCTATTGTACTCTACCCCTATACCCGCAGGGTTCTCCACTCAACACCCTGAAAATCAAATCCCCCAGAACAAAACATCAGTATTTCTTCGTGTATTGTCTTTCTCATAACTGAGGGAAAGACAAATATTGAATAAAATGCCTTACCCTAAGATTGGGACGAAATCCAAACCAACTCCACCAATGATCAGCTCCGGCAGACTTGCAGAGAACTTTTTCAAGAGCGTCGTGGTGACTTTAGATTGTCGATCTGGCGTAAAAAGGACCCGAAATCGAAGAGAGAATGAGAGAGAGACGTAGAGAGAGTGAGAGAGAGAGAGAGAGAGAGGAGAGAGAGAGAGAGAGAGAGAGAGAGAGAGAGAGAGAGAGAGGAGAGGGTTTTTGCACGAGCTTTGCATGAAAAATCTAGGTTTTCACTATTTATAGAGTCGAATTTGTCGATGAGACACGTCACCTCGTCGACGAGTCCTTTAATAATTTCGTCAAAGAATTTCCTCCCTTGTCGATGAATTTCGGACTGTCCCAAAAACCCCTCTCGTTATCTTCTTGTCAACGAGGCGTGGCTTTGTCGACGAGGCCTACTTATGAGCTCGTTGACAAACTCCCCTTGTTGACAAACTCCCTGTGTTCATCGACGAGGCCTTGTGTAAAACTTCTAAGCTATTATGTAAGTGCAATGTCGTCGATGAACACGCCTCCTTTTGTTTCTGTTTCCATTTCCCTTCATCTTTATTATTTAAATACCATAGTTTTCCGAGTCGTTATAGACCTACTATATTTAATGAATATTTTATGACTTTCCAATAGTAAATATTGTGAAATTCCATATCTCTGATACCTTCTGATAAATATATTCCTGCTGCATAGGTTGATAATTATACACACACACACATACACACACACACATGTATATATATATGTGTGTGTGTGTGTGTGTGTGTGTGTGTGTGTATAATTATCAACCTATGCAGCAGGAAGCTGTATCCATATAACCATAAGCATTTAAATACACAATACCAAAGTGCTAAGATGTTCCTTAGAATATACATAGATAACTATTCCTCATAAACACCCTCATCTGTACTAAAGCTATACAAAAATCAATCTCCCAAAAATACTCACTCTACTGACAGGGCAGGACTAAAGCCCCTTTACCTGCGAGCCTGATCTGCTCACCTAGCTGGATCACCTGAAAAAATTTTTAAAGTAATGGGATGAGACGACGTTCAGTAAGAAAAAATATGCTTTTGCTAGTGTGTGGCAAATAAGTTACAATTCTATAAAAGTCTAATTATATATAATCATGTACAATTGAATCTATAAATACGGTACAAATAATATAAACCACCACCTAAACCCATGTTGCTTAACATATCCGTATTTTAGGTTTCTACTCATAATACTTCTAATGTACATAAGTATATTCTCTGTTTCTGTAAAACTGTATATACATAATAATAACTGAAGAACTTCCCTGGATGGATAGTTGTATGTCATGATTTAACCCCTTATGATAGGGTTATGCGGCCCATAGGTGGGATCTATCACTGGCTGGCCTACTAGGATAAATCACTATACTCCATCAGTTAGATCGGCCCTCCTTAACCCATATTGTCTGAATACGTGGTTGCACTTCGAATTGTATATAGCTACGATACCGTGCTCTGTAAACTGTATCTGTAATGGTCCATTAGGGTTTGATACTATATAATACGTTTCTGTATATAACTATCTGTTTTATCGTGATTCTGTAATAACTGTATTAACCATGACGCTGAATTAAACTATATCTATATCAACTATTTTTCTAAAATTAATTGTAAATCTGTATGTCATGGTTCTGTAAAACTGTATAATCATGGTATACTATAAAGCATATTCTCTGTCTGTATATTCTGTAAAACATAATCCTAAAAATACTATAAAACATGTTTCTGTATAAATACTGTAAAACATGATTCTGTACTGTATCCATATTCTCATGCCACACGGTAATTTAAAACATCTTAAACATAATTGATAATTATATAAAATTCCTGCTGTGAATAATAATTTGGTAAAAATATATATTTTATATTAGAAATCATACTAGAATTGTCTAGCATAACATATTCCCCTTACCTGTTTCCTTTTAGAATCCTCTACTGTGGCGTGTTCTACACTCGCAGGGTTCTCCACTCAAAACCTTGAAAACCATAAATTCTAGAATGAAATATCATTATTTTTATGTCTACTACATTTCTTACAACTGCTAGAAAGCCAAATTTTGACAAAAAGATCTTACCCTGAAATTGGGATGAATTCCAAACCAACTTCTCCAACGATCAGCTCTGGCAGACTTGCAGAGAACTTCACCAGGAGCATTGTGGTGGCCTCATATCTTCACTTCAGCAGCTAATGGGGCTGAAATCGAAGAGAGAGGAGGGAGAGACCGTAGAGAGAGGAGAGAGAGTTTTTATGAATTTTCTGCGTAAAAAATTTGAATTTCAGCTATTTATAGAGCCGGAGTCATCGATGAGACACGTCACCTCGTCAATGAGTCCTGTAGAAAGTTTATTGATGAAATTGCACCCTCGTCGATGAATTTTAGACTTCCAAAAATCCTCTCTCGATATCTTCTCGTCGACGGGATGGGCCTTCGTCGATGAGATCCTGAAGAACCCTCGTCGATGAAACCCCTGTGCTCGTCGACGAAGCCTAGAAGAATTTCTTGGGTTATTACATTCTTCCCTCCTTATAAAATTTCATCCTCGAAATTTATTATCTATATTACCTTCTATCATCCCATAGCAAATGGTCTACTTATTTTATTACTTGCCCTCACTTATAGTGGAGGAATACCGTGGTTATATTCCAAATTCTGGGGAATTACACACATAAAACTAATAAATACTCTTATCTAATCAATACATGTACTTGCAAAAGAAACACTATCAAGCTATTATACTTTACTTGATTACCTCTAAACCTCTTGGAACAACTGCAGGTATTTCTGTCTCATCTGCTCCTCGAGCTCCCAAGAAACTTCCTTTATAGAATGATTCTTCCACAAAACTTTTACTAGCTGGATTTCTTTGGTGCACAATTCTTGTATCTTTCTGTCTAAGATCTGTACGGGTACTTCTTCATAAGCTAATGAATCCTTAAGCTCTATTTTTGCATAGCTGATTATGTGGAACGGGTCTGGTACGTATTTTCTCAACATAGCCACATGAAACACGTCATGTATTCTAGCTAATGCTGGTGACAAAATTAGCCTGTAGGCAACTGACCCTATCTTCTCGAGTATCTCAAATGGGCCAATAAACCTAGGGATCAACTTAACCTTCTTCCCAACCTCATAACCCCTTTTAACGGAGTTATGTTCAAAAATACATGGTCTCCCACTTTAAATTCTAGTTCCCGGAAGTGAGAATCTGCGTAACTTTTCTGCCGACTCTATACTGTACTGATTCTATCTCGAATGAGTCGAACTTTATCATACGCTTGCTGTACTATTTTTGGTCCCAAAACTCGCCTCTCACCCAGCTCACTCCAATATAAAGAGGAACAACATCTCCTACCATAGAGTGCTTCATAAGGAGCCATGCCAATGCTAGCCTGGTAGTTGTTGTTGTAGGCAAATTCCACCAATGGCATATACTGAGTCCAGCCTCCCCTAAAATCCAATACACATGCTCGCAACATATCCTTAAGTACCTGAATCATTCTCTCTATTTGACCATCTATCTAAGGATGGAAAACGTTGTTGAATGCTAGATGAGTCCTCAATGCCTCCTACAAGCTCCTTCAAAACCGCGATGTAAAACATGGATCACGGTCCGAGACTATGGATATCGGCACTCCATGGGGTCGAACAATCTCCCACATGTAAATATCTACTAACCTGTTCATAGGGTAGGTAACTTTGATAGACAAGAAATGAGCTGTCTTTGTCAGTCTATCAACAATCACCCAAATGGTATTCTGATCATGCGGCACTGATGGTAGCCCAGTAACAAAATCCATGGACACGTGGTCCCACTTCCACTTAGGAATGAAAAGTGGCTGCAACTGACCAGCTGGCCTCTGGTGCTCAGCTTTAACCTGCTGGCTGTAAAAAACTATTACATAAATTCTACTATTTCCCTCTTCATGCCACTCCACTAGAAATATCCCTATACATTTTCGTACTACCTGGATGAACAATGTACAAGGATCTGTGTGCTTGTTCTAGAATTATCCTTTTGATGTCGTCATCCGTAGGCACACACAATCTGGTGCGAAATATCAAAGCCCCATCATCAAAAACGCTGAATTCCTCTTCTTGACCATCCTATATTCTGGTTATTTCTTTTGCTAATTTCGGATCATTCCCCTGGCTAGCTTTAATTCTTTTATAAAGTGTAGCCTATACAACCAGACTGACAATAAGCGCCTGAGGATCATCCTCCACTAATTCCACACCAGGACTTTCTAAGTCCATCTGAATTGAGTGCTGAACTACTGCTGTTAGTTGTGCTGCATCTTCTAATTTACGGCTCAAAGAATTAGCCACTACATTTGCTTTACCTTGGTGGTAATTGATGTTACAGTCGTAATCCTTAATAAGTTCTAACCACCTCCTTGTCCGTATATTCAATTCTTTCTATGTAAATAAATACTTTAGACTCTTGTGATCCGAAAATATTTCACATCTCTCACCATATAAGTAATGTCTCCAGAACTTCAGTGCGTATACAACTGCAACCAATTCCAAATTGTAAGTAGGGTAGTTCTTTTCATATTCTTTCAACTACCTGGAAGCATACGCTACCACCCTACCATGCTGCATCAGTACACAACCGAGCCCTTTCAAAGATGCGTCACTATAAATTACATAACCATCACCTCCTGATGGAATCGTCAATACTGGTGCAGTGACGAGCCGTTGCTTTAATTCCTGAAAAGTCTGCTCGCATTCTTCATCTCACACAAATCTGGAATTGTTCTTGGTTAAACGTATGAAAGGCCCTGACAAAGCCGAAAACCCCTCAACAAATCAATGGTAATAACCTGCCAATCCCAAGAAACTTTTGACTTCTTCCACATTTTTTGGCCTAATCCAATTCACCGCTGCATCAATCTTGCTGGGATCCACTGAAATACCGTCTCCTGAAATCACATGACCCAAAAACGCAACCTGCTTAAGACAAAACTAACACTTACTAAACTTGGCATAGAGCTTTTCCTTCCTGTGAGTTTGCAATAAACGTCTCAAATGCGCCTCATAATCCTTAAGAATCCTTGAGTAAACTAGTATATCATCAATAAAAACCACTACAAACTAAGATACTGATGAAAAAATCTATTCATCAAGTCCATGAACACAACTGGGGCATTCGTCAGACTAAACGACATAACGAGGAATTCATAGTGCCCATACCTGGTCCTGAAAGTTGTCTTTGCAACATCCTTTGCTTTTACCCTCACTTGATGATAACTTGATCTGAGGTCGATCTTGGAATACACCCGAGTACCCTGGAGCTAATCAAACAGATCGTTTATACGGGGTAGAGGATACTTATTCTTAATTGTAACCTTGTTGATTTCTTTGTAATCAATACACATCCTCAAAGACCCGTCTTTCTTCTTTACAAACAACACTGGATCTCCCCATGGCGATACACTAGGTTGTATAAATCTCTTATCCAGCAAATCTTGCAACTAATCCTTTAATTCTCCCAATTCCACTGGAGCCATACGATAGGGAACCTTAGAGATCGACGCTATCCCTGGAGGCAAATTTATAGAAAAATCCACCTCGCGTTCAGGAGGTAATCCTAGTAGCTCCTTTGGAAATATATCGGGAAATTCTCGCATGACTGGTGTACAACCAAACTTCGATTCATTTTCTGTCACCTCATTTACAAAAGTTACAAACCCTTGACTTCCATCCAAGAGTAATCTTCTCACCTGCACAACGAATACCAACTGCTACGGCGCCCGAACACGTGAACCAGTAAACCTAAATTATTCCTCACTAGAGGGTCTGAAAACTACTTCTTTCTGATGGCAATTAATACTGGCATAATTAACTGCCAGCCAATTCATACCCAGTATTACATCAAACCTGCACATCTCTAACATAATTAGGTCAGCTGGTAGCACTCTCCCCTGAATTTCTATCGGATAGCCTCTGAGTACCCTTTACACCTTATCACTGACCTAGATGGTGTAGCTACTGACAGTTCTCTATCTAATAACTGAGTCTCATTTCCAGATAATTTAGCATAGGATACAGAGACAAAGGAATATTCAGGTGCCACTCATTTCTAGATAATTTAGCGTAGGATACAGAGACAAAGGAATGAGTAGCACCTGAATCAAATAAAATAATAACGGGATGTGACAAAATAGTAAATGTACCTATCAGCACATCTGTAGCAGCCTCAGCATCACTTGGCATCAATGCATAAATCCTCGCCGGGGCTACATTCCTCTGCTGGCCTCCACGAGGCGCCTGATATCCTCCTTGATGAGGTCTGGGAGATGGAACCTGATCTGGCAGTCCTGGGCATGGACGTGCCATGTGGCCAGGTCTCCCACAACGATAGCAAACATCTCTCCTAACCCGGCACTCCCCCAAATGTCGCCTTCCACATGTCTAACATACCAGGAAAGTCGGCGTACCCTGATTCTCAAGAGGTCCTGTCGTCTGCCATCGATCTCCCTTATCACAACCTCCTCTCCATGAACTTCTACTAAAGCCAGCCTAAAAACCCTAAGGTGTAGGCCTCTTCCTTTGGCTCTGAGCCACTATACCCTTTTGTATACCACTCTCAATGATTGCAGCTCTATCTACAACCTCCATAAATGTTTGAGCCCTGAAACCAATCACCTACTCAAACAAGTTCTGCCTCAGTCCCTCTTCAAACTTTCTTGCCTTTTTCTCTTCATCAGGTGCTAGATGTGGAGCAAAATGCGACAGCTCGATAAATCGAGCCGCGTACTGAGATATGGTCATCTGCCCCTATACCAGATGCATAAACGATGCCGCCTTCTTTCTCCGAACGACTGAGGGAAAATATCACTCGAAGAAAAGCTCCTTGAATCAGTCCCAAGTCACTGGCACCAAAACCGGCCTTTGGTCCTCTATCAATCGCGCTGATATCCACCAGCGCTTCGCCCCTCCTGTCAATTCAAATGCTGTAAATACCACCTTCTGCTCATCCATACAAGGAAGCACAGCTAACGTCTCTTTGATGTCTTGGACCCAATTCTCAGCTACAACCGGGCCATCTCCTCCAGCAAAGGATTGGGGCTTCATCCATGTAAACTGCTTAATCATGCAGTTATGCTCCTCTGAGCTCCTAGCCATCTTAGCCATCACCTGCTAGGTAACGCTGCGTAGTACTGCATCCGTATCACCACCACCCATGCTGGAAGGTCCTGGCCTATCTCTCCCAGCATTCGTGCCACTGCTTCCTGGGTCCATCCTGGAAACAAAGAACACACTTTAAAAACTTTATCTCCTGCACAGACCTAATCTATTTTATTCCACTCAAATCCCTTATTCATAACTAACTACCTTCCTCGATCTTAATTCAAAATTTAGTTCTGTAACCTAGACAAACGACTCGACGATAGTTTGCTATGATTTTTCTGAAATTGTCACCCCAGGAAAAACACAAAAACCACCATGGAAAGTCCTGTACCCATACCAAAGAACAAATCTCAAATCATTTCCTATACTCTGGTATTGCTTCCGCTGTACTCTAAAGTCTACAGAACCTAGCAACCTAAGCTCTGAAACCAAACTGTAATAACCTGCTAAATTTAATGAATATTTTATGACTTTTCAATAATAAATACTATGAAATTCCATATCTTTGATACCTTCTAATATATATATATATATATATATATATATATATATATGTGTGTGTGTGTGTGTGTGTGTGTGTGTGTGTGTGTGTCTGTGTGTATAATTATAAACCTATGCAATAGGAAGCTGTATCCATATAACCATAAGCACGTAAATACACAATATTAGAGTGCTAAGATGTTTCCTAAAATATATATATACAACTATTCCTCACAAACACCCTCATATGTACTAGAGCTATACAAAAACCAATCTCCCAAAAATACTCACTCTACTGACAGGGAAGGATTGAACCCCTCTACCTACGAGCCTGATCTACTCGCCTAACTGAATCACCTGAAAAAAATGTTAAAGTAATGGGATGAGACGACGCTCAGTAAGACGAAATATGCTATTGCTAGTGTGTGGCAAATAAGTTACAATTCTATACAAGTCTGATTCTATATAATCATGTACAATTGAATCTATAAATACAGTACAAATAATATAAACCACCAACTAAATCTATGTTGCTTAACATATCCGTATTTTAGGTTTCTACTCATAATACTTCTAATGTACATAAGTATATTCTTTGTTTCTGTAAAACTGTATATACATAATAATAACTGATGTAGACACCCTATTTTTGCCCTAACCAAATAGAACAAGGGGTCCCCTCTTATTATTTTTATTATTTTTTTTTTATGATTATTAGTATTATTATTATTTATTATTATTATTATTATTATTATTATTATTATTATTTTCCTATATTATTAGTACTTTACTATTATTTTACTAGTACTTTTATTATCTTTATTTTATTTTTACTTTACTATACTTATTATTATTATTATTATTATTATTATTATTATTTTATCATTATTATTATTATTAGCATTAGTATCTTATTTTGGATATTATTATTTTTATTATTTTTGGTAATTTTATCATGGTTATTATTATTATTTATTACGTTTAATATTATTATTATTATTACTTTATTTTAATTATTATTATTATTATCAATAGTATCTTCATTTTTATTTTATTTTTTTATTTTTTTTATATATAATCATTTATTATTGTTTACTATTTAGTAGTATTACCTTATTATGATATTAACTATTATTATTATTTCCCATTTCATTATTACCAAAAGTCTAAAAAATAAAATTAAATCAAATAAAAAAAAAAAAGGTAAGTTTCTTAGGTTTTCAAAATTTTTTTTTTTTTATAAAAGAGGGGCAGTGCACACGAACAAAGGAGGAACAGAGCACAAAGAAAGAAAAGAAAATTCTGTTTGGCTTTCTCTGGTTCACAGCAGCAGTAGCAAATCCAGCCGCTGCTCTTCAACTTCTTCATCGTCTTCTTCTTCTTCTTCTTCTTCTTCTTCTTCCTCTCCGGTCCTCTTCCATCTCTCCATATCCCATCTTCACCGACCCTCTCATACTAACAGCCTCACCACACCACAGCACGCCCATCAACTCCGGCAGCCTCCCACGGCCAACGCACCAGCCTACCTTGCTGCACCAACCACCACCACAGCAACCAGCAATTCTGGAAGCAACCAGCAATTCCGGCAGCTATCTCCACCACCGGCAACACCCACTGCAACTCTCGGCCACCTCCAGGTCCTCCAGCAACTCTCCACCAACCCGAGCACCCCTCTTCAGCAGCCAGGAGCAACCACTGCTGCACAGCCCCGTCGGGTTCTCTCCAGTCCGTGCACCAAAAACCCCATCAATCTCTGCAACTCTCGGCCACCTCTGGTCACGCACAGCACCGACCCCCTCTCTGTAAGCCCCTGTTGTATCTGCACACACACACACACACACGTGAATATATATATATAGGTTCAGTTTGTTTTATAAAGTTGAAATTTTTGTTCTTATTTATTTGTATTTTTTATGCATGCTGTATATGCACACACACTGATTGTTATTTATTATTATTTAGTTAAGTTTTTATTGTTATTATTTATTCCTTTTTTACTTGTTATATTTGTTAGATAATCAATATGTTAATATTATCTTTAATATTTTTTGTTTTTTTTTTTTCAATGGTAAATACTAATTCATTTATTCTTCTTGGGTACAGGATTTTGGTTCATATTTAAATTTTTACTCTTTATACATATTAAGTATTAATTGATTTGTTCTTTTTGGGTGCAAGATTTTTGTTCATATTTAAATTTTTATTATTTTTGTTTATGCATATTAAATACTAATTGATTTATTTTTCTTGGGTGCAGGATTTTTGTTCATATGGAATGTTTACTTGATGTTTTTATAGAATTTGTGTTATTTAAGTCATAACTCTTATGAACATGTTGTAATATTATTGTTTATTGTTATTCCTTTTGTCATGTATGTATTTAGGTGATATTGTGGTATATTAGTTCATATTGTTTTATTATTATGGTATAATGTTATTACGTATATTTATATATATCTAGATTTATCATGGTTTATAACATGGCTTCTATTATCATGTACATATTATGATTTTACATTGTATGTAATATTGTGGTTTGCCACCTAATATTGTATTATTGTCATGTATATGATTTTTATTATTAGTAGGGTATTATTCAATATAGCAATTTTTTTTTTTATATATGGTATTATAGTCGTTATCATTTATTATGATATTTTTAGTATCTTAAGATATTTGATATTACCTTAAATGCTGAGTATTACGTATTTTTAGCATGTTAATATTATGTTATTTACCATAGCAATTTTTTTTTTAGTATATATGATGTTATTCATTATGGTATTTATTATCATTATTATTGTTATTGTTATTATTATTCTAGTTTATATCACACGCTTATATTTAATATTATTAATTGTGTTATTTTTAGAATTTTATATTTGTATTAACTTATTATTATTATTATTTTATCTTTATGTCTATATTTAGCATAAA
The DNA here is from genome assembly GCF_029873635.1 of Malania oleifera. NCBI lineage: Eukaryota > Viridiplantae > Streptophyta > Magnoliopsida > Santalales > Ximeniaceae > Malania > Malania oleifera. The sequence goes on along the minus strand of NC_080427.1, from coordinate 18,919,421 downwards.
ATATTTTCGATTTTCAATCCCTATGATTTTATTGCGGGGGTATGAGCCTTTGGGCATCACGTACCCTAAGCTCTGAGGGAATATATATATATGTATATATTGTATTTATTTTTATTTATTTATTTATTTATTTTTTTATGTGTATTTATAAATTCATAAGAAGGAGTAATTTAAAGAATTATTAGATTAACTTAGGGATAATTTCGGATTAATTAGGTACCGTTCGTAAGAACGGGCGCGTAGGGGGTGCTCGTACCTTCCCCTCGCTTAACCGAACTCCCGACCCCAACTCTGGTAATGTAGACCGATTCTACCCCTAACGGGGTAGTAATCATGTATTCTAACCGCACTAAAGGTTAGTGGCGACTCCGACCTTCTCCATGATTTTTCCATGAAAATATTAAAATTAATTTTTATTCCGCCGCCGGGGCACAAGCGCTCCCGGGACGCTGCGACAGCTTGGCGACTCCGCTGGGGACTTAGAGAGTCGAGCCATTAATTAATTAGAAATTATTCCAAGTTTAAATTTAATAAATCTTTTAATTACTCCCTATTTTGTAAATATTGTAATTCGTAAATAACCTTGATTAATTGTAAATATTTTACTTCCATAATTTGTGAATAACCTTAATTAATTAAAAATATTTTGTTTCCTAATTTTTTGAATATTAATTGTAGATATTTTGTTTCCAAATATTAATTGTAGATATTTTGGAATAAGCATATTAATTATTGATATTTTGTATACTAATCGTAAATATTTTGTTTCCTTATTTTTTGGTTTCCAAATTTTTTTTTTTTTGAATAAACATATTAATTGCATATATTGTGTTTCCTTATCTTTTGAATATATATATATATATATATATATATATATATATATATGTATTAATGGTAGATATCTTGTTTCCATATTGTTTATAGCATGTGAATAAATATGGGGATAGAGGGATTAGGTTAAATTTTGATTTCACACACTCTCACGCTCTATACTCGGGCTCTACCTGCTAGGATTAGATAGGAGTGTAATAGCGTTTGTCCCCACGTGGCAGGGCTTGGGTGAGGATGGAGGTTAGATTGGGAACCTTAGTATATAGGGATTAGAGCCTACCCACACATACTTGTCTATAGTCTTCCTTAACTAGGATAGAGCCATGAAGAACCATGTATATATATACCTACCCTGGGTTGGGACAGGAGCCACATCCTACTCTACGTATAGTATATTGTATATATGTTGTGAGATACCTTGTATTATACCATGCATGCTGCATCCATTTTAGACTTACATACTACTTAGCCAGTATTCTAAAAAAGCCCAATAATGATACCATGACCCATCCTTTCAAAAAAAAAAAAAAAAATGAAGCACTTGACCCAAACATTTTAAAAATATGGGTCGGCCCAACCCTTTTCAAATAACTCGGACCCAGTTCTTTAAAAACAAATCTTGGGCCTGACCTTTTCCTAAGCAAAAGCTCGGCCCATGCCTAAGTTTCAAAAAGGGGCAAACCCGGATTTCAAAAGAGGACTTCAACCCCATTGCCTAAAAATTTGGGCCAACATTTTTTCAAGTAATCCAAGCCCAATTCCTTTTCAACTAGGGCCTTAACCCATCATGAAATAGCTCGAAGCCCATATTTTAAAATACTTGAGGCCCAAGTGCACACTAAAAGTCCACAAGTCCACATTGAATGAATCCAACGGGTTGACTAGCTTGGGTCAACCCCAACCTCAGAAAATAATCTGACCCTTCATAGAATCTGAGGTACATGGACCATCATCAAGGAAATGAATGGGTAAGGGAGAAATTGAATTGAAATTGTGGCCCATCAATGGTCATGTTAATCTTGACCCGTCTCATTAGTGGGATTTTTCTAGAATTCTAGCTAAGTAGTAATTTAGGACATCATATTCATGCATTTCATTTCATACATAGTCATGCACCATAGGCTGCATGCATGTTTATATCTTTGTTTGTATACATAAGTGCACTAGTTGCATCCAAGCATAAACACCCATTGCATACACTAATCATGCATCAAAACACTTTCACTCATGCAGTACATAATTGTGCATTCATGGTTCTAAAAAAAGGAAATTTTTTAGTTTTCAGTTCCTACTCAAAGAGGTGGTTTGAGTAATATAAAGCAATAATTGAGACCACGACGCATCAGTACAATACCAGGCGAAGAGTGAGAGAAATGAGTGAACAATTGGAAAATAGAGTCCTGGGTCTAGAACAAGGACAAGAAGAGATGAATGACAAGATAAGTAAGGTTCTAGAGTTACTGATGAACAAGGGAAAGGCAGTGCATGTTGATCCCAAAGTAGATGTGGAACCCGCTCATCCCCCAGGGTTCACCCCAGATCATGGACAAACATCAATTCCATCACCTGGTGTCATGGGGGGTCCACCGCCGAATATGCCTCCTTTCATCCCTACTATGCCAGCACAGGGGTTCCCAGTGGTAGGAACTCCTCCATTAGTACCTTATGATATGGGGATCAGTAAATCTGAGGCTGAGCGTCGCTGTGACGTATTAGAAGAGCGCTTAAAAGCAATGGAAGGTTCTAATACTTTCGATTTAGTTAATCCAAATGACCTTTGCTTAGTGCCTAAAGTCACCCTGCCGCCGAAGTTCAAAATGCCAGACTTTGAAAAGTTTGACGGGCCCGGTGCCCTCGAACACATTTAGTGATGTATTGCCAAGCAATGGCCGCGTACTCAGACAATGAAAAACTAATGATGCATTGCTTTCAAAGCAGTTTGACTGGGTCCGCTATCCGTTGGTACATTCAGCAAGATAAGGCTCGAGTCCGCACTTGGAAGTACTTGGCCAATGCCTTTGTTACTCACTACCGCCATATGACAGAAATGGCGCCTGATCGGATGATGCTACAAGAAATGGAGAAGAAATCCACCGAAACATTTAGAGAATATGCTTACAGGTGGAGAGATATGTCAATCCAAGTGGACCCCCCGGTGAGTGACCGAGAGGCTATCTCCTTGTTCGTAAGTACATTAAAAGACCCCTACCGCACGCACCTTCGGGGAGCAACTCCCCACGATTTTATGGATATTGTGGCTGCGGGAGGAAGAATTGAAGGCGATATCAAGGCAGGCCTAGTTAAGGATAATGGCTCGGAAACTGGGTTAGGCAAAAGGTGGACTAATAGGAAGAAGGAGGAAGAGGTTCAAATGATACAGGGGCAGTTTAATTGGAAGAATCAGTATGCCATAGGTGGGAACCAATGGCCCAATAGAAACTCTGGTTTTGAGCCCATGGTAAATCAAACGATGCATACAGGCACAAGGCCACAGATTGTTCACTCTGGTCCACCGAATCAGCAAGCATAAGATAGGAATGTGAATAGAAACTTCCGAAGGGTGGACCCTATTCCCATGACATATGCCGAATTATTTCCTCAGCTGCGGGAAAGGGGGATGGTATCTGTAATCCCTGGGACACCCATTGCGAACCCTCCTCCATAGTGGTATGATCCTGGGGTTCGTTGTGAGTACCATGCTAACTCTCCCGACCATACTATTGACAGATGTTGGGCCTTCAAGCATAAGGTGCAATCATTAAGAGATGCTGGATGGTTAGCATTCGACGACAAGCAACCGGGAATCCAGGGGAATCCTTTACCCAAACACGAGGAAGGAAGTAGTTGACATATCCAAGAGGTTCCCAAATCAATGGTTTCAGTCATTATCCGCCGAGGCTAAAGTGATGGAGTACTGAACTTTTGACTATCTAATCCTTTTCAGTTGATCTTCTTTTGTTTTCCATTGTTATTTGCTTTTCGTAATCTGTGGACGCTTGTGTCTCGGAATAGTTTCTATATTCAATAAAATGAATTATGCGTTTCGTTATGTCACTTGCATCATGAGTCCCATTGCCAAATTATGTTTGCTTATGTTTCATGCCGGAATAGGGAAAGTAATATTGCTAGTGTTCATGAGCTAGAAAGAGATGTTAAAGGATAAAACAATCATTGAATTCAGACATTATGAAGAAGTTTTTTTTTTTTACTTTCTAAGGAATTCAACGAGGTGGCTGCACTGTTTTGATAAATTAATCATTCATGTTTTGATCAAATGATGGATGGCCCTCTTTGGCTGACCAGTTATCCCTAAAAGAACCCAAACAATGATTTACCATTTGTTAACCAAATTGAGCCTGAATGTTAAACCAGCTTTTTCTTAAAAGTCAGATCATCAAAAATCCAACCTGGGTATGGGTCCCTTAGCGTTTGGCAAATCATTTGAGACAATAGTCATTACCAAAATGATGGCAGGCCATTGTTCTGCTACCCAAAAGAAAGTCAAAGAAGAAATCCCTTGCAAACCCTTTTTGAGCCTAAAAGATTTATTTCTTGATTAACCCGTCAAAGGATCACACCCCACACTGGGGCAATTTTTAAAAGATTGGTCCCAATTGAAGTTCAAATGAAATTAATGTCAAGATTCCTTGATAAAAGGAAAAGTGAAAGTTGCAGTAAAAGAAGAAAAAAAAAGAAAAGAAAAGCAGGAGGAAGAAGAAAGAGAATAAGAGACTTACTACATATGTGATCTTTGACCAAATTACCCTTACTGAAATTGATGATTTTGAGCCTTATGTAACTCCTTTCTTCTTTAACCCATATCCTTAGCCTACATTACGGTCTAAATGAAAGTCCTGACCAGATTGGTATACATTGTTGTCTCTAATGATTTGTCAGACTCAATACTGAGTCTGAACTACGTAATGACCTGATCCTGAAAAGGTACGTAAGCAGCTTGTTTAAATAACAAGTTTAGTCAACATCTTACAAAACGCCTCAACTCGAACTAGGGGCATAAGACATTATTTGGGGTGGTATTTTTGAACCTTAGTTTCCCTTTTATTCTGAAATCCTACATCCTTAAGCATACGTTTCGTCCCGAGTCTTAAAGACCATCTTGAGATCAAAGCATGAGTTGATAAAACAGGGGCAGTGGAAGAGAAGGACAATCATCTAGGCTGGAAAATCAACGTTATACGACTCTTGAATACTTGTATGAATTTTCCCCTATGATAGCATTGAAACATGATAAAACATTTATTTTGTGCAGATGGCCTTTTGATTTAGCAAGTTGATGTCATATTTGCATAATCATTCCTCGTTCCTTAAAAAAAAAAAAAAAAAGGGAACCCTTCTTACTCTTTAGAGCATTAAAAAAGGATGGATAGTCAAAGAGTTTCAAAATCACCAGAAATTTCTATAAAGAAGATCCTTGTGGAGAAAGAGCAGCCTAACTGGGATAAATTTTATGTCAGAATCTGTTTATTCAAAAGAATCCAACAATAGAGTCAAGATCGGTGGTAGATGAATTTAACTGGGGCAAATTCCGAGTTGAGTCTCAGTAGGTCCCATTCAAGCACTTTCTTATCGGATTGGAATAGGAAATCAGAGTCAAGATCAGCTGTAGGTCCATTCAACTGGGACAGATTTTGTGATTTTTGAGCTAAGTCAATCACTTTCATGACCGGATGAATAAAGAAGATTAAGCTAAGATCAGTTACAGATCCATTCAAATATGGCGAGTTTCATGTGGAGACCAAAGATGAGGTCATTGATCACAAGCGCATTGGGAGAAAAGATTCATGCATTGTCAGACATTACCCCGAATTTCACGCATTGTCATACATTTCATACATTACCTAAATTTCATACGTTGCCATGCATTCCATGCATTACCATACATCTCATGCATTGCCATATATTTCATGCATCACCTAAATTTCATGCACTGCCTTGCATTCTATGCGTTACCATACATCTCATGCATTGTCATGCATTTCATGTATTACCATGCATCTCATGCATTGTCATGCATTTCACACATTGTCATGTATTTCATGCATCACCTAAATTTCATGCATTGCCATACATTCCATGCATTACCATACCTCTCATACATTGCCATACAATTCATGCATTGCCTGCATTTCATGCATTGAAATTCATTGCATGCATTACCTACATTTCATGTATTACCATACATCTTATGCATTGCCATGCATTTCATGTATTACCATATATTTTATGCATTGCCTTGCATTTCACACATTGCCATACATCTTATGCATTTCATATTTTAGCATCACAAAAATAAAAAAATAAAAATGCATACATATAATCACAAGTTAGCAACATGCATACCTATAGCAGCATATCATTGCATTTTAGCATCACAAGCAGTAATATAGCACCCTTCACACTTGTCTTGAGCTTTCGAATGATTATTTGACATCCTTGATGGAGAGATTCCTGTTGTGTTTAATTATAAGCTGGGGTAACTGACCCCAAGCGCTCATTGATTTACTTGGAAAACTGGGGCAAGTTGAGCCCAGACACACATTGATTTATTTTGAACTAGGGCAATAGATCCTAAAGACAAGGGGATTCATTCATTGATATTCGGACTTTACCCCAAGTGCATTCTCCAAATAGAGTAACAACTTTCAAAACTTTGCTTGCACACCTTGTTACTTGTTGAGATGGCTGGATCATCGTATCCCCACGGCTCGGATTCTTACATTCGAAGCAAGCCATCATTGTGTCCCATGGCTGGATCATCGTATCCCTACGGCTCGAATTCTTACATTCGAAGCAAGCCATCATTGTGTCCCATGGCTGGATCATCGTGTCCCTACGGCTCGGATTCTTACATTCGAAGCAAGCCATCATTGTGTCCCATGGCTGGATCATCGTGTCCCTACGGCTCGGATTCTTACATTCGAAGCAAGCCATCATTGTGTCTCATGGCTGGATCATCGTGTCCCTACGGCTCGGATTCTTACATTCGAAGCAAGCCATCATTGTGTCCCATGGATGGATCGTCGTGTCCCTACGGCTCGGATTCTTACATTCGAAGCAAGCCATTATTGTGTCCCATGGCTGGATCATCGTGTCCCTATGACTCGGATTCTTACATTCGAAGCAAGCCATCATTGTGTCCCATGGCTGGATCATCGTGTCCCTACGGCTCGGATTCTTACATTCGAAGCAAGCCATCATTGTGTCCCATGGCTGGATCATCGTGTCCCTACGGCTCGGATTCTTACATTTGAAGCAAGCCATCATTGTGTCCCATGGTTGGATCATCGTGTCCCTACGGCTCGGATTCTTACATTCGAAGCAAGCCATCATTGTGTCCCATGGCTGGATCATCGTATCCCTACGGCTCGGATTCTTACATTCGAAGCAAGCCATCAGTGTGTCCCATGGCTGGATCATCGTGTCCCTACGGCTCGGATTCTTACATTCGAAGCAAGCCATCATTGTGTCCCATGGCTGGATCATCGTATCCCTACGGCTCGGATTCTTACATTCGAAGCAAGCCATCAGTGTGTCCCATGGTTGGATCATCGTGTCCCTACGGCTCGGATTCTTACATTCGAAGCAAGCCATCATTGTGTCCCATGGCTGGATCATCGTGTCCCTACGGCTCGGATTCTTACATTCGAAGCAAGCCATCATTGTGTCCCATGGCTGGATCATCGTGTCCCTACGACTCGGATTCTTACATTCGAAGCAAGCCATCATTGTGTCCCATGGCTGGATCATCGTGTCCCTACGGCTCGGATTCTTACATTCGAAGCAAGCCATCATTATGTCCCATGGCTGGATCATCGTGTCCCTACGGCTCGGATTCTTACATTCGAAGCAAGCCATCATTGTGTCCCATGGCTGGATCATCATATCCCTACGGCTCGGATTCTTACATTCGCAGCAAGCCATCCCTGTGTACCTCAACCTGGATTCTTACATTCAGTGCAGATCATCCTTGGTTGGCAGAAATAAACAACTTTTGATTAACCTGAAAAGCCATAGAGAGTTGAATGGCTTGGCTAAAATAGGTGTCTTTTATCTTTGTAGGCTTGTTGCTACAAAAACGTAGGAGAGTTTTTACCGTTACATTGAAGCAACTAAGCCTACAAATAGGGGCAGCTGTAGACACCCTATTTTTGCCCTAACCAAATAGAACAAGGGGTCCCCTCTTATTATTCTTATTATTTTATTATTATTATTATTATTATTATTATTACCATTATTATTATTATTATTATTTATTATTATTATTATTATTATTATTTTCCTATATTATTAGTACTTTACTATTATTTTACTAGTACTTTTATTATCTTTATTTTATTTTTACTTTACTATACTTATTATTATTAATATTATTATTATTATTATTATTATTATTATTATTATTATTATTATTATTTTATCATTATTATTATTATTAGCATTAGAATCTTATTTTGGCTATTATTATTTTTATTATTTTTGGTAATTTTATCATGGTTATTATTATTATTTATTACGTTTAATATTATTATTATTACTTTATTTTAATTATTATTATTATTATCAATAGTATCTTCATTTTTATTTTATTTTTTTATTTTATATATATATAATCATTTATTATTGTTTACTATTTAGTAGTATTACCTTATTATGATATTAACTATTATTATTATTTCCCATTTCATTATTACCAAAAGTCTAAAAAATAAAATAAAACAAAATAAAAAAAAAAAAGGAAAGTTTCTTAGGTTTTCAAAATTTTTTTTTTTTTTATAAAAGAGGGGCAGCGCACACGAACAAAGGAGGAGCAGAGCACAAAGAAAGAAAAGAAAATTCTGTTTGGCTTTCTCTGGTTCACAGCAGCAGTAGCAAATCCAGCCACTGCTCTTCAACTTCTTCATCGTCTTCTTCTTCTTCTTCTTCTTCTTCCTCTCCGGTCCTCTTCCATCTCTCCATATCCCATCTTCACCGACCCTCTCATACTAATAGCCTCACCACACCACAGCACCCCCATCAACTCCGGCAGCCTCCCACGGCCAACGCACCAGCCTACCTTGCTGCACCAACCACCACCACAGCAACCAGCAATTCTGGCAGCAACCAGCAATTCCGGCAGCCATCTCCACCACCGGCAACACCCACTGCAACTCTCCACCAACCCGAGCACCCCTCTTCAGCAGCCAGGAGCAACCACTGCTGCACAGCCCCGCCGGGTTCTCTCCAGTCCGTGCACCAGGAACCCCATCAATCTCTGCAACTCTCGGCCACCTCTGGCCACGCACAGCACCGACCCCCTCTCTGTAAGCCCCTGTTGTATCTGCACACACACACACACACACGTGAATATATATATAGGTTCAGTTTGTTTTATAAAGTTGAAATTTTTGTTCTTATTTATTTGTATTTTTTATGCATGCTGTATATGCACACACACTGATTGTTATTTATTATTATTTAGTTAAGTTTTTATTGTTATTATTTATTCCTTTTTTACTTGTTATATTTGTTAGATAATCAATATGTTAATATTATCTTTAATATTTTTTGTTTTTTTTTTTTCAATGGTAAATACTAATTCATTTATTCTTCTTGGGTACAGGATTTTGGTTCATATTTAAATTTTTACTCTTTATACATATTAAGTATTAATTGATTTGTTCTTTTTGGGTGCAAGATTTTTGTTCATATTTAAATTTTTATTATTTTTGTTTATGCATATTAAATACTAATTGATTTATTTTTCTTGGGTGCAGGATTTTTGTTCATATGGAATGTTTACTTGATGTTTTTATAGAATTTGTGTTATTTAAGTCATAACTCTTATGAACATGTTGTAATATTATTGTTTATTGTTATTCCTTTTGTCATGTATGTATTTAGGTGATATTGTGGTATATTAGTTCATATTGTTTTATTATTATGGTATAATGTTATTACGTATATTTATATATATCTAGATTTATCATGGTTTATAACATGGCTTCTATTATCATGTACATATTATGATTTTACATTGTATGTAATATTGTGGTTTGCCACCTAATATTGTATTATTATCATGTATATGATTTTTATTATTAGTAGGGTATTATTCAATATAGCAATTTTTTTTTTATATATGGTATTATAGTCGTTATCATTTATTATGATATTTTTAGTATCTTAAGATATTTGATATTACCTTAAATGCTGAGTATTACGTATTTTTAGCATGTTAATATTATGTTATTTACCATAGCAATTTTTTTTTTAGTATATATGATGTTATTCATTATGGTATTTATTATCATTATTATTGTTATTGTTATTATTATTCTAGTTTATATCACACGCTTATATTTAATATTATTAATTGTGTTATTTTTAGAATTTTATATTTGTATTAACTTATTATTATTATTATTTTATCTTTATGTCTATATTTAGCATAAAATATTTTCGATTTTCAATCCCTATGATTTTATTGCGGGGGTATGAGCCTTTGGGCATCACGTACCCTAAGCTCTGAGGGAATATATATATATGTATATATTGTATTTATTTTTATTTATTTATTTATTTATTTTTTTATGTGTATTTATAAATTCATAAGAAGGAGTAATTTAAAGAATTATTAAATTAACTTAGGGATAATTTCGGATTAATTAGGTACCGTTCGTAAGAACGGGGGCGTAGGGGGTGCTCGTACCTTCCCCTCGCGTAACCGAACTCCCGACCCCAACTCTGGTAATGTAGACCGATTGTACCCCTAACGGGGTAGTAATCATGTGTTCTAACTGCACTAAAGGTTAGTGGCGACTCCGACCTTCTCCATGATTTTTCCATGAAAATATTAAAATTAATTTTTATTCCGTCGCCCGGGGCACACGCGCTCCCAGGACGCCGCGACAACTGAAAAACTTCCCTTGATGGATAGCTGTATGTCATGATTTAACCCCTTATGATAGGGTTATGCGGCCCATAGGCGAGATTTATCACTGGCTAGCCTGCTAGGATAAACCACTATACTCCGTCAGTCAGATCAGCCCTCCTCAACCCATATCTGATGGGGAGCCTCTCCACAACAAGGCATAATCGACTTATCTACCATGTATTATCTGAAAACGTGGTTGCACTCTGAACTGTATATAGCTACGGTACCGTGCTCTGTAAATTGTATTTGTAATGGTCCATCTGGGTCTGATACTATATAATATGTTTCTGTATATAACTATCTGTTTTACCATGATTCTGTAATAACTGTATTAACCATAACACTAAAATAAACTGTATCTATATCAACTGTATTTCTAAAATTAACTGTAAATCTGTATGTCATGGTTCTATAAAAGTGTATAAACATGGTATACTATAAAGCATATTCCCTGTCTGTATATTATGTAAAACATAATCCTGAAAATACTGTAAAACATGTTTTCTATATAAATACTGTAAAACATGATTCTGTACTGTATTCATACTCTCATGCCACACGGTAATTTGAAACATCTTAAACATAATTGATAAATCTATACAATTTCTACTGTGAATAATAATCTAATAAAAATATATATTTTATATTGGAAATCATACTAGAATTGTCTAGCATAGCATATTTCCCTTACCTATTTCCTGCTAGAATCCCCTACTGTGGTGTGTCCTACACCCACAGGGTTCTCCACTCAACACCCTGAAAACCATAAACTCTAGAACAAAATATCATTATTTTTACGTCTACTACATTTTCTTCAACTGCTAGAAAGCCAAAATTTGACAAAAAAACCTTACCCTGAAATTGAGATGAATTCCAAACCAACTTCTCCAATGATCAGCTTTGGTAGACTTATAGAGAACTTCACCAGGAGCATTGTGGTGGCCTCAGATCTTCAATTCAGAAGCTAACGGGGCCGAAATTAAAGAGAGAGGAGGGAGAGATAATAAAGAGAGGAGAGAGAGATTTTCTGTGAATTTTATGTGTAAAAATTCGAGTTTAAGCTATTTATAGAGCCAGATTCGTTGACGACACACATCACCTCATCGACGAGTCCTGTAGAAAGTTCATCGATGAACCTGTACCCTCGTTGACAAATTTCAGACTTCCAAAAATCCTCTCTCAGTATCTTCTCATCAACGAGACGGGCCTTTGTCAACGAGATCTTGAAGAACCCTCATTGACGAAACCCCTATGTTCATCGACGAGGATGGGAAGAATTTCTTGGGTTATTACACATACATTATTTTAGTGTAACTAAAAGTCAAGGTGTAGCCCCAAGAGGGGGGAGAATTGGGTTATTAAATTTTTAAAAAAAATTCTTTTCAAGTGTCTTCAACCTCTTGTTAATTTATCAAATACACAGCAAAAGGTAAGTTATTTAATCAATCCACAAACCAATAATCAATCAATCAAATAACCAATCAACCACAAAATACCAAATCAAGATATGATATGTAGCTCGTTGGCAATTTTTAGCTTTTGCAAGAACTCAAGGTAGAGTTTGTTTGTAACCCTGTAAATATATGTTTGTTTCAAGCCGTGTAGTGAATGAAATTATTTGCACTCTATCAACTAAGATTTTTGCAACAATTAAATAACGTACTCACTTTTAGGTTTCTGCAAAAGTTTAATCAAATGCACTTTCTTAAGTTAAGAGTCTTCTTAATCTCGGTTTTTAATTTTCAGCAACCTGCACTTTGCGCACACACAACACAATGTATATATATGCTGAAAGTAAAGAGAAGGGTAAGAGTGACACTGAGATTTTTACGAGGTTCAGCTTATCCCCAGCCTACATCCTTGCCTTAGGCCAATACCACCTAAGGATTCCTCTATAGCACTCCTTTTCGAGCAGAGCAAACCTTTACAAATTCCTCCTTAAGGGTAGAGCGCTCTCTCCAAGGGATACCTCACGCTTGGTCCAACAATCCAAACAATCCTTGAATCATTAACAACTACAAGAGACAAGAAACAATTCTTGTGTACAATGACACTTTCAAAAGAGTAGATTAGTACAATTGAAAGCACCATATACTTCAACATCAAATATCGAAAGAAATAGATTGAAGCTCAAGAGTGATTTCACCAAATTTCTTCTCTAGATGAGAATTAGCAATTCAGTAGTTTAAAAGTCAGAGAAGAATGTTTCAGCACTTCAGAATTCTTTAGCAATTCAGAGTTGTAAGAGTGAGCAAGAGAGATCTTTGAGAGAGTAAGAGAGCTTTCAGCTTTTGAACAGATTTTCAATTTCTTGGTATAGTTTAACTTGCTAAAATATGTATTTATAGGCTCATAAAGGTATTTTTGTGTTGCCCAAGATTACTTGGAGTATTTCCCAAGTTTTAAGAAATTTGGAGCACAAGAAACTTAAGTTTGAATTTTAAAACATTTAAAATTTTAGCCGTTAACAGTGTTCAGTAAACTGAAATATCAGGTTTAGTCTTCTGAAGTTCTTTAAAACACTAAAAAATTAATTGGAAATAGGGTCAGCCAACTAGGCTGACATGATTCATTCTTCTAAGACTATACTGCCTTTTCAGGATTTCGTCAGGAAATTCTTCAGTAGATTGAACTTAGTCTTCAGTCTTCTAAGGAAATTCTTCAATCTTATGAGGATAAACTTCAGTCGTCTGGGCAGTTAATGTTGGTGTATATGTGTGCAATGCCCACGTCCCATGAGTTAATTGGAACACTTACCTAACATATGGTTCAGATGAGATTGAAGCGGTAGACCGCAATGGAACTACGAAGACAGAAGACGTTCCCCTCTAAGACACTGGGGTCCAGGGGCAGTGCCCCCATTCGGGGGTGTGGGGGGCAATGCTCCCCCGAGATGGTATGGACTATCCAATGTGAACTATTAGCACGGTATGTCAAAGATGGCCACTAATGTCAAATACGACCACTAATGTCAAAGACGACCACTATTGTCAAAGTCGGCTACTAATGTCAAAGACAACCACTAATGTCAAAGTCAGCCACTAATGTCAAAGTCAGCCATGGTAGGTGAGCTACCACTATAATGACCTGGAAAATTTCAATTATTAAGATAATAAAATAAAAAATAAATAAAAGGAAAAGGGGAAATCGGAAAAAGGGAAAAGGAATTTAAAAAAGGTAACAAGCAGGTACCCGTCGATGAATTGGTTTTTCTTGTTGACGAGCGATTTTTTGAGTCTCGTCGCTGAGTATGCAGGTTTCGTCGACGAGGGCTTAGCAAGAGAGGTTTTCATATTTCTAAATTTCTTCGACGAGCTCCTAGTTTCATCTATGAATGGTGTTCTTGGGCTCATCGACGATTCCAAATGTCTCGTCAACAAAGCCACGTGGCAAGTTGCCTACAAATAGGCAAAAATCAAAATTCCAACGAAGGAATTCATTTCTTTTTTGTTTCTCTCTCTAGAATTCAGCCCCTCTACCTTTTCTCTACAATTCTGGCCCCGTTTCTCCTCGATTCAACAATCAAGAGCTACCACGTTGATCCTGGGGAGATTATTTACAACTTAGCCAGAACAGAATTTCAGTTTGAGGAGTTTGGGAATTATCCCAAAATCAGGATAAGTAGGATATTTTAAGTTATATTGTTAATATGGAATGTATAGGGTCTAGGGAGTGATAAAATAGTATTTTTGTCTAAGTTTGGGTTGATAAACTCAAGTTTTTGAATTACCGTCGGCGTCATTTCGGGGTTTTCACAGGCATAATTTAGAAGAACAGGTAGGGGGAATTTGTTATAGTAGGATTTTAATTAAAGTTTAAACTAGTTACTTTGAGAATATAATATATATATATATATATATATTTATAAGTATGATTTATTTGAACAGTTAAACATTTGGGAAAATATTAACTTTTGATATATACACATATATGGGAAAGAAATTGTGTGGCAAGAATACAAAATTTTACAATTTAATTGGCTATTGTAAAAATAGGATGATGAAATATACTATTGGATTGAGAACAAAAGTTAATTGACGAATCTGGAATATTGTGAATACTGTTGCTTGAGTTTGCTACGTGACAAATAATGTGATATATGTGTGTGGATTTTTGTGTGGTTATTCATGTGTGTCACAATAAAACGTTGGCAGGCTTGAGGAGTTAGTTATATTGCCTAGATGTAATCACGATACACATTGGCAGGCCTGAGGAGTTCGTATATTGTCATTATATATTGGGGGTAGAGCATTGGCAGGCCTGGGGAGGTTGTTCTACTAATATACTACAGGTAGGTCATGGGGATTTGTAGTGGTGCTTAGTGGGGCCTAAGTGGGCCACGTTGCGTTCATGTTGTGGACCAGTCCTGTGTGGACCATGTGATGATGTTGTCCTATATGGACCATGTGATGATGTTTATCCTGTGTGGACCGTGTATCGTTTATATGGTATGTGATCTTATAAGATGAATGATATTTTAATCGACTTATATGTATATATAAATGGCAAAGTAAAAATTTCTACCAAGAGCTTGCTGAGAAAGGTGAGTGCCCTGGTATTTTTAGTTGATGCTAGAGCAGAGGGAAGCTACTTGTATAGGCGGGTAACCTTCCCTATTCTTGGAGACTTTGTCCATATACATAGCCCGAGGGCTTATTGGGTAAGGTGAGTGCCCTGATACTAGTATTAGAGCAGAGCGAAGTTACTTTTATGGGCGGGCAATCTTCCATATTCTCAGGTTTTATTATTAAAAATAATTATTAAATGTGAGTATGAAATCAAAAACTAGTATTTATGTATATTAGATATGAGTATGAAATCAGAGATCAATGTTGATATTAATGATGTGTTTCTTAGCTGCGGTTGATGGTGAATGGTAAACAAATATATATTTTGTAATATTTAAACATTCTACCACACACACTGCTATAACTTGTTCTTCCTTACTGGGATGTGTCTCACCTTAGTGGATGATCATATTTTCAGGTCCATTAGGAGGTCATGTCTAGGACTCCATCAAGGTAAAGTTTTGAATATTTTGGAAAGTTTGTATAAACAACTTATGTATAGTTTATGTATGTTTTTAAATACTAGTATGTAATATAACAAGTAGTGGTAGTTGTTTATGGGGTACATATATGTATTTAGGTGAACTCTGGTACTTAAATTGAGGATGTATGTTTTATTTCTGCTACATGATTGTGATATAAGGTATCAAAACAAGCAAATGTAACATGTGACCTTCGAGTCCCACTTGGTGGGTTTCGAGGTGTTACAATTGGTATCTGAGCCTGACGATTTTGAGGACTTTAAGGATAACGAATACCAGCATAGGTTCAAGTTAGGATGGGAATAAGAGTGAGTAGGTTAGGATGAATAGTGGTATGGAAACTTGAAGGCGGTAATCCCTTGATGGTCTTCTGTATTTGTCTAGGGGTGACAATTTCTAGAAAACTACGGTAAATCCATTAATGGTTTTGTTTAGGGGTTGAGAGATTGGAATTTAGGCACGTAAGTTAGAACGTTTGGTCTGTTGAACATGTGGTTGTGTTGGTGTTATGATTTTGTAGTAAGACGGTATGAATGAATTGTGGATTAGAACTTACATGTTATGGTGACTTTTCGTGTTAAACTTGTTTCAATTGTGATAAATGAGGGATTACAAACTTATTTTTATTCTATCTTCAGAATGGATCCTAGGGGGAAAGGCGTTTATACTGGAAGAGATACACATGTGGATACCTATAGTGAGGATGACATAGATGTTACGATAGTGTTGCGTAGCATAACATGTCATGCTAGGAAGGAAGCACGGAGAGAGTAGGGATAGCCACTGGCAGTTGGGGGCTGCACATTTTAGCAGTTCACCTGAACAAATTCGCCGACTTTTGAAGGAGGTGCAAATCTGATCGTAGCTGAGGACTGGATTCAGGAGATGGAGGAACTTCTGACTGTTATGCACTGTACTGAGGAGTAGAAGGTACAATATGCCACCTTAAAACTGGTTGGGGAGGCCAAAAGATGGTGGAGGCCGGCAAAACTGGTAGAGAAGTAGCGCCGAAGGTATACATTTATTACCTAAAGTCGTTTAAAGGAGGTGTTCTTTGACACATACTTCCCGGTTGCCACCTGAGGGGTGAAAGCAAAGGAGTTTCTACACTTGACTCAGGGGTCCATGACGGTGTAACAATATGCGACCAAGTTTGTGCAATTATCACGTTTTGCTCTACACATGGTTTCAGACGAGCTGCTGAAAGCCCAGATCTTTGAGAAAGGATTGAGATTGGGGATACACTCTCAGGTGGTGGCATTGATGACTCAGAGTTTGTTGGAATTGGTGTGATCTCAAGAGGGGGGGGGGTGAATTGGGTTTTAAAAACTTTTTGGCTAATTTAAACAATTCGCCGATTCATTACAGTATCATATCCCATTCAACATGTATACGTGTATGTAAAGCGAGTTTAACAATAAAAGCAAACATACATATGTGCAGTATCTTATTTAAATCAAATGTGTGCATGAGAATAATTTCGACATTAAATAAATATTCATACACATGCTGAAATTAAAGTGCAGGAATTTAAATAAAATAGAAAGAGCGACACCAGATTTGTTATTGAGGTTCGACTAAACCAGCCTACATGCCCACCTTGGGTTTACCACCAAGGATTCCACTATGCCTGCTCACTTAACCGGGCGGAGCAAAAGCCTTTTACATCCTCTCCTTACGGGGCGAGGAAAACCCCAGCTCAATTACTAGGCCAAGCCAAACTAGTCTCACTTGCGGGGTTGAGACTCCTCAGTTCAATTCCGGGCTGAACTGAGCCGGTCTCACTTGCAGGGTTGAGACTCCCCACTTCAATTAATGGGCTGAACCGAACTGGTCTCACTTGCGGGGTAGATACTCCCCAGTTCAATTAATGTGCTGAATCGAACCATTACATGAAAATCATTTTGTACATAAAATATACTTCTAAACTAAGCAGGGATGTATAACATTAAAATCTAATATGCATTCTCATATGATTTTGAAAAGAAGCTCATGTAGAGTATGAGTTTTCTCTCAAAATATTTTTCAAGTAAAACTTGAGAGTTTGGAAAAAGATTTTATTTTCTAGAATGATTGACCTTTATAAAATAAAAGGAGAAGCCTCTCAAGCAAGTATATATTAATTTGATATATGCTCAAGGCTCCCTCTTGTATGACCCAAATAAATTCTCCAACAAATGTATTTCAAGATAAGAGTAGGAGAATATTAGGGTTTTCTTCAAAATGATTGACCTTAGTAAAATTAATCCCAAGAAGGCATTCAAGCAAAATATATAAGCGAGAATATTAGCCCAAGCCTTCAAGACATTTTTCACAATAAAATTCTCCAAAAAAATATTTTTCCAATTAAAAGAATATGGGAGAAATTTAATCTTTGAAAAAAATGAAAAATAGAAAGGCCTTCAAGCAATATACATATGAAGAATGTTAAATGCTCAAGCCTCTTCAAATATAACCCCAAAAATATTTTCCCCAAAAATGGTTTTCAAAAGAAGAGAATGGGAGACATTTTAATATTTGAAAATATATCACAAATGAAAGAATAAGGTCATCAAGCAATATATATATATATATATATATATATATATATATATATATATGTATATGATATATGCTCAAGCCTCTTCACATAAAACTCCCAAGAATATTTTCTCCCAAAATGATTTTTAAATAAAAGAAGAGTAGGAGAAAAATAAGAATTTAAAGAACAAATGGGGTATAGAAGTGTGGGAGAATCAAGGAATGATAAACTAATTTAACAAAGGGATTCTCCAACAATTTTCAAGTGTTTTGGGGTTGTATTTATAGGCAAAAACCTCTTGCGATCGTTATATAGCCGTTGGGACCTTAAAATATATTTTTATTTTGAAAACTAACCATTTTTCGGCTGTTGGGACACTTTCCCGAGAAGGTCGGTCAACTAGGCTCAAGGTACGGTCGACCGAGGCTTGAAATCAACAAATTTCGGTCAACTGTAATGAAGGTTTGGTCAACCGGCCTCTACTTTTCTATGCAGACACTGTTCAATGTTTTGACCATAACTTTTCCTATTGAACTCAAAATTGGATGTTCTTGACACCAATAGAAAGGTAAGAGAAAATTCCACAACTTCATGTTGAACACATTTTAAGATAATGATGTTTTGTTTGAGAAAAATGTCCATTAATGAGACAGAAGAAACATGAAGGGAGTTTTTCTCTTACGGACACGTTTCAGTGTTTTGACCATAATTTTTTATGTGTAACTCAAATTTAGACGTTCTTGGTATCAAACTCAAGCTATGGGAAAATTTCACAATTTTCATGTTGAACATGGTATGATATGAGATCTAATTGAGT
Organism: Malania oleifera; assembly: GCF_029873635.1. Lineage (NCBI taxonomy): Eukaryota > Viridiplantae > Streptophyta > Magnoliopsida > Santalales > Ximeniaceae > Malania > Malania oleifera. The sequence continues at coordinate 18,900,268 of NC_080427.1, read as the reverse complement.
GATAAAATTGCTCATTTCTAACATTCGGTCAACTATCGACCCCTTTGAAAAATTTAGTTTTTGCCTTCTTTTAACTATAAAACCATTTAAAAACCTTTGTATAAGTTAGGAATTTTATGAAAAGAGTTTTCCATGTTATTTGGAGGTCCTGTGGTCAATCTAAGGTTAGGCAGAGCTTCAATTTTAAATCATGTAAGATGCATGCACATTCAACCTTAATTACTATTACAACCCAGAAAATAAATAAGTCTTCGTGTCTTCTGCTCCTCAATGCTCCATGGAATATGTCGATTGGTGTTCTTCTTAGTGCTCTTTACGACTTCCATTTTGCATTCATCACTTGTGCTTACAGAAATATAAAGCCGTTCACACTCAGTTACACAAGTGGGATTCTGTGGTTTGTCATTATCAAAATAGGGAATGGACTCAAAAAGTCAACAGAGTTTCTCTGAGCTGGTGGACAAAGCCTTGGCAGTTGGGATCAGTATACAAGAGTGTGAGGCGGAGAAGAAACAGAAAAGGAGATCCATATCTTCCAATTCACATACTGATGTCCGACATGATTCTTGGAGGGAATATCATGATGTTGGGGGTCAAAGTTCAGATAGAGCTGATCGAGATTACTGGGAGAATGCATTTTGCCCCTTTTGTGCCAGATTTAACCGGAGGCATTCAGGAGAATGCCGGGGTGGAAATACCATGTGGAATAATTGTGGCAAACTTGGTCACATAGCTCGAGATTGTTGTGCTCCACCGGGAAATGCACCCACTTCTAATCAGAATAGAAGGAACAACTCGGTATCTCGCAGCGGCGGCGCCCTGGCACGTGTCTATATGCTTGGTACGCCTAAGGAGGACAAAGTTAAAGGCGCAGGTAATATATGTATTATACTATAAATGATAGTCTTGATTGATTTTAAGTGATTCAATGTTTTGTATATTAGAATTGATTGAATATTGTGAATGTGGTTAATCAGTTTTTAAGTTATGGAAATGGTGGATTAACAAATTTCGAGGACGAAATTATTTTGAGGGGAAATGTAACAACATAGAAAATTTTAAATATTAAATAATAAAAGAAAAATAAATAAAAGAAAAAGGTGAAATCAAAGAACGGGAAAAGGAATTTAAAAGATAATAAGTAGGTACTCGTCGACGAACTTGTTTTTCTTGTCGATGAGCGATTTTCTGAGCCTCGTCATCAAGTATGCAGGTCTCGTTGACGAGGACTTACCGAGAGAGGTTTTCATATTTCTAAATTTCATCAACGAGCTCCAGGTTTTGTCCACGAACAGCGTTCTTGGGCTCGTCGACAAGTCCAAATGTCTCGTCGACGAGGCCACATGGCAAGTTGCCTATAAATAGGCAAAAATCATAATTTTAGCGAAGGAATTAATTTCTTTTCTATTTCTCTCTCTAAAATTTGGCCCCTCTGCCTTCTCTCTACGATTCCAGCCCCATTTCTCCTCGGTTTGACGATCAGGAGCTTCCACGTTGATCCTGGGGAGATTCTCTACAATTTAGTTAGAACAAAATTTCAGTTTGAGGAGTTTGAGAATTATCCCAAAATCAGGGTAAGTAGGACATTTTAAGTTATATTGTTAATATGGAATGTATAGGGTCTAGGGAGTGATAAAATAGCATTTTTGTTGAATTTTGGGTTGATAAACTTAGGTTTTTGAATTAGGGTCTGAGTGAGTACCATCGACGTCGTTTCGGGTGTTTTCGCAGGTATAATTTAGAAGAACAGGTAAGAGGAATTTGTTATAGTAGGATTTTTATTAAAGTTTAAACTGGTTACTTTGAGAATATAATATATATATATATATATATATATATTTAAGTATGATTTATTTGAACAATTGAACATTTGGGAAAATATTAACTTCTGATATATACACATATATGGGAAAGAAATTGTGTGGCAAGAATACAACATTTTATAATTTAATTGGTTGTTGTAAGAACAAGATGATGAAATATACTGTTGGATTGAGAACAAAGGTTAATTGTGGAATCTAGCATGTTGTGAATACTGTTGCTTGAGTTTGTTACGTGTCAAATAATGTGATATATGTGTGTGTGGATTTTTGTATGGTTATTCATGTGTATCACAATATAACGTTGGTAGGCCTAAGGAGTTCGTTATATTACCTAGATGTAATCACGACATACGTTGGCAGGCTTGAGGAGTTCGTATATTGTCATTATATATTGGGGTAGAGCATTGGCTGGCTTGAGGAGGTTGTTCTACTGATATGCTACAGGTAGGTTATGGGGATTTGTATTGGTGGTTAGTGGTGCTTGAGTGGGCTAAGTTGTGTTCATGTGTAGATATCTGTCCTATGTGGACCATGTGATGATGTTTGTCTTGTGTGGACCATGTAAAGATGTTGTCCTGTGTGGACCATGTGATGATGTTTGTCTTGTGTGGACCATGTGATGATGTTTGTCCTGTGTGGACCATGTGATGATGTTTATCCTGTGTGGATCGTGTATCGTTTATGTGGTATGTGATCTGATAAGATGAATGATATATTAATCTAATTATATGTATATATAAATGGCAAAGTAAAACTATCTGCTAAGAGCTTACTGAGAAAGGCGAGTGCCCTCGTATTTTTCAGTTGATGCCAGAGCAAAGGGAAGCTACTTGTATAGGTGGGTAACCTTCCCTATTCTTGGAGACTTTGTCTATATACATAGCCTGAAGGCTTACTGAGTAAGGTGAGTGCCCTGATACTAGTATTTGAGTAGAGGGAAGCTACTTGTATGTGGGGTAATCTTTCCTATTCTCGGGTTTTATTATTAAAAATAATTATTAAATGTGAGTATGAAATCAAAAGCCAATATTTATGCATATTAGATATGAGTATGAAATTAGAGATCAATGTTGATATTAATGATGTGTTTCTTAGTTGTGGTTGATGGTGAATGGCAAACAAATATATATTTTGTAATATATAAACACTCTACCACACACACTGCTATGACTTGTTCTTCCTTACTGAGATGTGTCTCACCCTAGTGGATGATCATATTTTCAAGTCCATCAAGAGGTTGTGTTTAGGACTCCGGCAGGGTAAAGTTTTGAGTATTTTGGAAAGTTTATATAAACAACTTATGTATAGTTTATGTATGTTTTTAAATATTGGTATGTAATATAACAAGTAGTGGCAGTTGTTTATAGGGTACATATATGTATTTAGGTGGACTCTAGTATTTAAATTAAGGATGTATGTTTTATTTTTGTTGCATGATTGTGATATAAGGTATCAGAACAAGAAAATGTAACATGTGATCTCCAGGCCCCACTTGGTGGGTTTTGGGGCGTTACAATCACCACCTACCATGGTAGGTGAGCCACCCATGTGCGTCTTTCATGGACCAGAGGCTATAAATAAGACCCCCCCACCGGAGCAATGCACACATCTCGACTGCACGATTGTGTCCCTTTTTTTTTTTTTTTTCTATTTTTTGTCCTTTCGCCATTGAAGTTCATTTAGTGAGTGCATGGTTGGATATATTGTTGTAATCCAATTGTTGTAATAAAACTTTGTGTTATCTCTTCAATAGTTTCTTCAAAACAGATCTTGGTGTTGTTATTCTATATAGTATCAGAGCAGAAAGCTACTAAGAAGAAACAACTATAATTGTTGAGACATTGCAATGGTAGGAACTTCATCTTTAGCTATTGCATCTCCACGAGAACTTTGAATACATCCACCAGCATTCACAGAAGGAAAGCTAGACAACATGAACTACATTTTGTGGAAGTTCAAGATGAGTGCTATTCTAAATTCATATGAACTACTTGATAAAGCTCAAGGTATGGATCCAAAATTGATTGGCACGCCTGATCCCACCAATCCTAAGGTATTCATCCCTCGAGATGCTGCCCTTGTAAAAGAATGGAAAAGGCGAAATGCAGATGCACTTTGTGCTATTGTCACAAGTGTATCTGATTATGTACTTATATTGATCCAGCATACATCCAAGGCTGCAGATGCTTGGAATGGTTTAAAGAATTAACATGAAACAAGGAACCAGACATGCAGTCAGAACTTGGAGAATCAACTTGCTGCAGAAAAGCTACATGATGGAGAATTGGTAGAAGTATTCATCACTAGAATAAAAAATATGTGCCATCATATGGCGGCAGTGGGCATAGAAAAGACCAGTGATGAGTTAGCTCGAAGATTTATTCGAGTGCTGCCATCAAAATATGACAGTCTGGTAACTGCTCTTAACACGCAGATTAGAACTTCTGCACTAACCTTTGTGGAATTCTGTGCTTTATTGCTAGAGGAGGAGATGAGGCTGAGAACCAGAGAAAATGAAAGCAGTAGTGCTTTCACCATATAGATCAAAGGACAATAATGTTGAAAAGAAGAAGGGAAAGAACAAGAAGAGATTTTCTGGTACGCGCTATTACTGCAACAAAAAGGGGGCATGTAGCCAAGGATTGCAAAAATGTATCCACGATGAAAAAAATGGCACGTTGAAGCCTATGTGGAATGTCAGACAAGTAGCAAATTGTGCTGAACCAAAATTAGATATTTTCATGGTTATAGAAGAAATTTGTTCAACTGCTCAAACAGTACCAAAAGATTGCTCATGGGTACTTGACAGTGGAGCTTCCCAACACATAACTAGCAAAAAAGACTGGTATGGTTCCCTTAAGCCTCTATATGAACCTATGAATGTGATTGTCGGAAATAATGCAAAGCTTCTAGTAGAGCGCACTAGATCCATTTTCTTAAAAACCATAAATGGCCAAGGTAAAACTCTTTCGGATGTCCTTTATGTTCCTCAAATTAAGAGGAATCTTTTATCTATAGTTGTTATCATTGACCGTGACTATGAAGTACGATTTATGAAAACAAAAGTTGAGATCATTGATAGCAATGGCAACATTGTGGTCGAAGGTATTCGAAAGAATAACCTATATGAGTTTGTGGCACTTTCCGCAACAACAAGAGATACAACAAGCAGACTTTGGCATGAAAGGTTTGGACACATCTCCTATGCAGTTTTGAAGGAGATGCAGAGAAAGGAAATGGTGGTTGTTCTTCTTGTAGTAGTTGATACTACAAAGCCTTGTGAAGCTTGCATGCTGGGCAAGCAACACCGTATGTCATTTCCACAAGAGAGCAACAACAAATCAAAGCTTCCTCTAGAGCTGGTACATGCAAATCTCTGTGGTAAAATAACTACTCCTGTACTAGGAGGATCTTTCTATTTTATGCTTTTAAACGAAGATTATAGTAGAAAGATGTGGGTGTACTTTCCTTGTGATAAGGATGAGCCTTTGTAAAATTTAAAGTGTGGCATAAACTTGTTGAAAATGAGACAGGTTTGCGGTTAAAGAAACTTTGAATAGATCGAGGAGGCGAGTTCACATTAAGGGAGTTCAACAATTATTGCAATGCATTTGGCATCAAGCACCAATTATCAGCACCAAAAACTCCACAACCGAATGGCGTTGTGGAATGGCGAAATTGCACTGTGACGGAGATGACCAGAGCAATGATGAAGGCACAAGACCTTCCAAACTCGTTTTGAACAAAAACTGTTAATACGACTATGTATATCCTCAACTAATGCTTCACTAAAGCTTTGGGGAACAAAACAACTCAGGAGGTTTACTCTGGTAAGAAACCCTCCATTTCTTATCTTAGAACATTTGGTTGCAGATGTTTTGTGCATGTTCTAGATGGTAGTCGAAGGAAGTTAGATGACAAGAGTCAGAAGTACATCTTCTTGGGATACAGTACAAAATCGAAGGCATATCGTCTATATGATGTAGAGGCAAAGAAGATCGTCACAAGCCAAGATGTGGTATTTGATGAAGGACCACACTTAGTGGGAGATAGAGATCGGCCCACTTTATCATCAACCGATAAAGTAACCCACCATGTGCCTCACTCAGAGTAGCAGATTAAGGTGAATGATGAAGAAATTCAAAACCAACCTGTTGTACCAGTAGCACCTATTCAGAAGCCACACCCTAGGTGGGTACAACAACTCTTTGACGAAGGCAATCCAGCACCTGTGAATCCAAGTTCACAACCTGATGGACCTCGAAGGTTGAAGAGAATATAGGAACAAGATCGACCAGCAGAAAACTTGGTAAATATCGCCTTAATGGTTAATATAATCAATACATTTAAGGAACCAAGTAGCCTAGATGAAGCGCTGGCTGATCCAAAGTTGAGAACGGCTATGGAAGCTGAATATAAAAGTATTATGTAAAATGATACTTGGGAGATTGTGGATCGTCCCCATCATAGGAAGGTAATTGGAACAAAGTGGATATGGAAGGTAAAATATAAAGCTGATGGTACTTTAAAGAAGTACAGAGCTCGCCTTGTAGCACAAGATTTTCTCAGGTGGAAGGTTTTGATGTTACTGAAACCTTTACACCAACAGCTCACATGGAAACAATCCATCTGGTTTTGGCTACTACTGCACACAGAAGCTAGGTGCTATTTCAAATGGACGTGAAGTCTACATTTCTTAATGGTCATCTTAAAGAGGAGGTTTATGTGATGCAATCACCTAGATTTGAATTTCCAAATTCAGACAACAAAGTGTGCAAGTTGAAGAAAGCCTTGTATGGGCTGAAACAAGCCCCTAGAGCTTGGTACCAGAGGATTGATTCTTTCTTCACCAATTATGGATTTTGTAGAAGTACCTCTGATGCAAATTTATATATACTGAAGGAGAATAGGATGTATGTAACAATTGTACTATATGTAGATGATCTTGTACTTATAGGTGACCACAAGGAGAAGATAAACAACATCTGTGAAGGCCTATGCTCAGAATTCAAGATGACATACTTGGGGCTACTCCACTTCTTCTTAGGCATTGAAGTGTGGCAGCATCCTAGAGAAATCTTTATTTTTCAGCAACGATATGCTTAAGAGTTATTGAAGGCATTTGGGATGGCAGAATGCACTCTAGTGGTTACTCCAGTGGAAGTAAACATTAAGCTCTCCATTGAAGATCCCTCTCCACTTGTTGATACAAAGAGGTACAAAAGTCTAATTAGAAGTTTGGTGTACCTATGCGACACAAGGCCCGATATCAGTTTTGCAGTTGGTATTCTGAGTATATTTGCAAATAAGCCACGAGAAATTCACTGGAAGGCTGGAATGAGGGTCCTCAAGTATATAAAAAGGACTCCTCATTTTGGCATCTTTTATACATCAGGGAACTCCCTGATTGGATATCATGACTTCGATTGGGTAGGAGATATTGATTCCAAAAAGTCAGTTTCTGGATATTATTTTCTCTTTGGGAATGGAATTATCTTATGAACAAGCAAGAAGCATCCAACAATGTCATTATCATCCATAGAAGCTGAGTACAAATCAACTTGTCTCACCTCATGTGAAGCTGTCTAGATAAGAAGACTTCTTACTCATATTAGGATAACGATAAATGCTACAACTCTGATTCACTGTGATAATCAAAGTTGCATAGCTATTAGTAAGAACCTGATGTTCCATGCAAGAACCAAGCACATTGAGATTCAGTATCACTACATACGAGAACTCGTTGAGGATAAGGTTGTTGAGATGGAGTATTGCCAAAAAAAAAAAATAATCATGCAGATATCTTCACCAAAGCATTGGGTAGTTCTGACTTCCAAAAGCATCGAAATGCTCTTGGTATTGGTTCAAGAGCATAGGTGAGCATTGGGGGGGGGGGGTGTTGGTGTATAAGTGTGTAATTCCCCCCTTCCATGAGTTAATTGGCACACTTACTTGACGTATGGTTTAGAAAAGGTCGAAGCGGTAGACCGCAATGGTACTAAGAAGATAGAAGACATTCCCCTCCAAGACATAGGGGTTCGAGGGTAGCGCCCCCCCCCCCCCCCCGAAATGATATGACTTATCAGAGTGAATGATGGGGACGGTACTTTAAAGATGACCACTAATGTCAAAGACGACCACTAATGTCAAAGACGACCACTAATGTCAAAGAGGGCCACTAATGTCAAAGTCGGCCACTAATGTCAAAGTTGGCCATAGTAGCTGAGCTACCACCACCTACCATGGTAGGTGAGCCACCCATGTGCTTCTTCCACGGACCAGAGGCTATAAATAAGACCCCCTCCCCCCCACCGGAGCACTACACACATCTTGATAGCAAGATTGTGTCCTCTTTTGTTTTTCTATTTTTTGTCCTTTCTCCATTGAAGCTCATTTAGTGAGTGCATGGTTGGACAGATTGTTGTAATCCGATTGCTGTAATAAAACTTTGTGTTATCTCTTCAATTGTTTCTTCAAAATAGATCTTGGTGTTGTTATTCTACAGTTAAAATTATGGTTTTTCAGTTTTAGTTTTCATAAACACTTTGCTCTTTTGCTTTGATTTATAAAAACTTTATCCGGGATTTTGTAAAATAAAGTCTCTAAGTCCACAATGACCCCTAAAGAGCTTCAACATATTTCCATGTGACATTTCAATATGAAGTACTTACATAATTTGTCTTAAAGCCTTAAAACACTCTAAGCTTGAAGTCTTCCATGGTATTTTTGCTTTGGATCCCCTTTGACTTAAGCTTTGATTCAGCTTCAGATCTCCACATACTTTACTCATTTTTGTGTAGCTTGAGCTTCCTTTGGATCACTTTAAATATGAATGTGGCTTTTGAGTCCTTAGTGATCTTGAACTTTCATTACTATTCTTTCTTTTGAACTTTGTCTTTAAGTATTCCTGAAACATCATCACTTTAAGAACACATGTTAAATCATCCTATGAATTACGGTATTATCCCAAGAGAGGGGGGGGGGGTGAATTGGGTATTTTTAAAAATTAAGTCCTTTAAGTTCTAATTTTGAAAACTATCAATTACAAACTTCCATTTTACTTAATACCTAGGTTAATGTTTCACAATTAATCAATTTAATGTGTGTCCTTATCAAGCATACAATTTTACCAATTTCAAAGAAACTTATCAAATGCTTAACTCATACATAATAAACAAATAATTTAAATGCAGGAAAAAATTAAAAGAGTTAAGGGAAGAGAGAAGACAAACACGATTTTTATGAGGTTCGGCCTACCCCAGCCTATGTCCTCGCCTTGACCAACCCACTCAAAGATTCCACTAAAATCCACTCCTTTAACTGGGATGAAACTTCCCTTACAATCTGCTACTTATAAGAGGCGTAACTTCCTCCTCAACCCCGATTCACAGCCCGAACCATGAATACAATAGAAAATTACAATTTCTGTAAAAACTCAAATGCTTCAACACAAAACTAGTGAGTACAATAGAAATTCTAGTATATACTCAATATGATAAAACATGAAGCTCAATATGTATGTATCAATATGATCTTTATATGAAGAATGAGAGGATTCACAAATCTACCTTTTAATCAATATCTCCCAACAATGATTTTATAAGTAAATTCTTTGGAGATCTTAGGATTCGATTTCATAATACTTTATGCAAGAATAGAAAATAAGATCCTTTCAAAAATAATCTTGAATAATGCACAAATCTATGCTCTTGCTATCAAATAATTTGTAAAGTTGAATCTTTGTACAAATATATGACTTTGAATATTGCAAAGATTTAAACAATATTTTTTTTTTAAAAAAAATTTCTCAAGAATATGTATTTAGAAGCTCTTAGTATTTGCAATCAAATAATTTTTGCACTAATCAAATAGTAAATCTTTGAATGAAAATATATTTAAAACTATCTCCAAGATTTTAGTTTTAAACAAAAACTTTTCTCAAATAATGATCTTTCACAAAATGTATATACAATTTAAACTCAAGATCAATCTCTCAAAGAATATTCAAGAATAAATTTTTGAGAGGAAAACAAAATCTTTGAGAATAAGCAAACAATTAGTTTGATCACCAAACCTTAATACCCAAGTTGTTTGCACAATATTCGCTGGAATGCCTTTTGAAATTCAATATAACTCAAGCTCAGATTTGATGTGAAAGCGCTAAAATCGCAGGCAAGAGCTTAGCAGTGTGTTCAATGCTCTCAAGAGGTGTGTAAAGTTCAAGGCTCCCAATAGATATGTAAAAAGTCGTGCTCTAGGGTTTAGAGTTTAGGTTTATAAGCAATCTCGCCATCTACACAATTTCTAGCCATTAGATCATTTAAAATATCATATTTACATATGTGTCCGCGTTGGAATGTTGTTTTGCGTCGTGACCTTTGTCGATGAATAGGTAAGGTCATTGACGAGTGTAGAACACTCATTCGTCGACGAGGCCATGAGTTTGTCGACGAGAGCACTATCTGAACTTTTTGGGCTCTCGGTATTTTTTCATCGACAAGACAACACTATTCATCGCCAAGTGGCCTTCATAAGTTCGTCGATGAGGCCAAGGGGTTCATCGACGAGACCTCTAAAATTTGCGTCGAAAAATTTATTTAACCAAGAACTAATGTAAATGAATATTTCATGAAATGCATAAGTCCTAAGGTTAGTCTAGGGAATGTTTGAGCTTCGAAGTAAATCATATGAAATATGTAAATACATTCAATTCTAAATACCCATTCCCATTGAAGATCTTGAACTTGAAGCTTGCTTTTTCATCCTTTTATTCTTTTAGTTCCATGGATTGAGCCAAGTGGTATGTTCTCTAGATTCCTCGTGGCTTCCATATCATGCTTACCATTCGTGCATTCTAACTTATGATCTTGTTCACAAACTCAATTGCACAGATCAAATACTAAGTGATTTGTCATTATCAAAATAGGATTGGACTCATAGAGTCAACACATCCTTCATTTGTTATCATCAAAACGAGATTTTAAAGCCATGTTAGACCAAAAATCTCCCCCTTTTTGATGATGACAAATACGGACTAAAGATGAGAGATCCTTTAACAAGGCTCCCCCTTAAAATAAGCATGTCTTTTAATAATTTTGAAAAATGATGATATCATATATGAGTAAGTTCAAAAAATCACAATTAAGCATATGAACACAATCAAGTACATTAAGCATATGAACACACACAATCGAGTATATTTCATTATAGCATATCTCATCATGTAGTGTACTTTAACTGCTTTATTGATATTCCTTTAACATTCATATTTTCTTTAACATGTTTGCTCATATTGTACTTTATCATTCATGCTTTAACATTCATATTTGTTTCATAATCCATATCAAAATTCATATCATATTTGCTCAAAATTTCATATCATATTTGCTCAAAATTCATATCATATTTGTTCAAAACTTCTCTCCCCCTTTGACATCCTTCAAAAAGAATCAAGGGGCATAATGCAAAAATTCATTAAAAGAGCATATGTATTACAAGAACAGGAAAGTCAAGCAAATAAAACAAGGCAACATAAAAACTAAGTGTTTACATCAAGAGTACATCATAAAAAGTCTAAAACTCAGCTATCAACATCATCATCTTCTTCATCAGCTTCTTCATCACCTTTCTCTTCTTCATCTCCATCTTCTTCCTCATCACCTTCCTCTTCTTCATTACCTTCCTCTTCTTCATCACCTTCGTCACTCCCTTCTTCAGAATCTTCATCATCACTTCGAGGGGTTGAACTAGTGTCCATAGGATCAACACCTCGGGATGAGCTAGCCTAATATTCCTTAATACGAATGAGGCGCTGATCAAGGGAGGATACCTTCTCCTGAAGGGTCTAAAGTCTTGACCTCATATCCCTGGCGAAGGTGAAGAATTCACTATGAAAGGACATGAACCAAAAATGAGTGTCTGCAGGAGGTCCTTGCTCATGAGCTGGAGAAGGAGCTAGTGCTAGTGCACATTGAGGCCTTGCTCCTTTGAAGTACTAACTCTGATCACTCTTGTCATAGCCCATTTGTTTAAGGGTTGTGGAGTTGAAGGGATCATAACAAGTACGCTTTATGAACAACTCAGAAGGTGTAGTGATATCGAGTTGAGCAAAGATGAGGTTCAATGCACCTCCATATGGAAGGGTCACTCTAGATGCTTCTAACTTTGCCCACATCCACTTCAAAATAAGACTGGATAGGTCAAGTTTCTTTCCTTTAAGTAAACATCATAAGACAAAGCACTCAACATAGGAAAGATGATCGAAAGAGCCAGTCTTGGGTAAGATGTTATATGAAATGATTTTTTGAAGGATTTGGGCTTAGAGATTCAATTGTTTGTACAACGGTGGATGTTCAAAATACACAGGTTCATTTTCCATAATCAGAGTAAAAAATGCTTCAAGTGTGAATTCTTGCTCTAAAATCCAATATTGAAGCAAATGTAGGACATTCAAATTCTTCTGGGGTGATATGCAGTATGGGAGCTAAAATCAAAGGAGTTAAAACAATTTTCTTGCCCCTAACCTCAGTAGTTAAAACACCATCACTATGAATCATGTTGGCATTAAAATTTTTGATAAAATTGGGGAACATGCCTTTATCTTGGTACACTATAAAGTTTTTCCAGCCAATATTCCTATACATGGGGAGTATTTTAGGGAATTTGGCATCAAAGAAAGCAATGTCGATCACCTTACCAAGAATAGGATCTGTAGAATTGAGAGAAGAATGATAACGAAGCTTGGATGGAGGTGTGACTAGCCATCTTTCAATGTTGTTATCATTTCCGTTAGTAGAAGTTCCACGGTTTGATGTCATCTTAGTGCGAGGCATATTGAAGGTCAGAGAGCAAACAAAACCCAATTTTGAAACCCTAGAATCAGTAGGTGAGGATGCGTAATCATGTTGGGAGGCTATGATTCAAGAGATTTTTGGTGAGGATTGAAGAAGACATATAATGGGTGCTTCGGATGAGAGATGGAATAGTGTTAAGAAGTCTGAAGTAAGGGTTTTTTGCATGTTAAATATATAGATCTCATGAATTCAGTACACTGAAGATTAAGTTCAGTCATATGAAGATTTATAGAATAGGAATCTGAATAGGCAGTAGTACCTCAGTTGACTGGGGTGTGATGGCTCAGTCGTCTGAAGTCTGTAAGTTTGTAAAATTTTGTCTATGCTTATCTTGAAACCTTCCTAAATCACTTCCCTACTATGTAACAAACAAAATTTTCTTCTAATGGATACAAATCTTTCTTTGGGGAGAGGTTTTGTAAAGATATCCACCCATTGGTCATTTGTATTAATAAATTCAAGTGATATATCTTCTTTTTGAACATGATCTCTTTAGAAAGTGATGTCTTATGTCAATGTGCTTAGTTCTTGAGTGTGATATAGGATTTTTAGATATAATTTATTACACTTGTGTTATCACATTTGATTGGAATAGATTTGTATTCAAGATTAAAGTCTTTTAATTGTTGTTTCATATACAAAGTTTGTGCACAACAACTCTTGGCTGCTACATATTCAGCTTCAACGGTTGATAAGGCTACAAATTTTTGTTTCTTAGAAAACAAAGATACTAAAGATCATCTTAAAAAGTGACAAGTGCCACTAGTACTTTTTCTATCTATCTTACACCTTGCATAGTCGGCATCTGAATAGCTAATAATTTCGAATCCGGTGTCCTTAGGACACCAAAGACCTAAGTCCATTATGCCTATCAGGTATCCTAGAATTCTTTCAATGGCTATTTGGTGTGATTCTTTGGGTGCTGATTGAAATCATTTACATATGTATACACTAACATTATATCGGGCCTGCTTGCTGTTAGATATAGCAAACTTCCTATCATTCCTTTATAATATTTCATATCCACCGGTTTCCCTTTTTCATCTTTATCAAGACTTATTGAAGTACTCATGGGTGTCTCTATGGGTTTACTACTTTCCATATCAAATTTTTTAAGCATGTCTTTAATGTATTTGGATTGACTTATGAAGGTTCCATTTTTAGCTTGCTTAATTTGTAATCTTATAAAGTAATTTAATTCTCCTATCATACTCATCTCAAACTCATTTTGCATACACTTTGCAAATTCCTTACATAATTGATCATTTGTAGCACGAAATATGATATCATCGACATAGATTTGAATTATAAGCATGTCTTCGTTTTTTGTTTTAATGAATAAGGTGCTATCTACCTTTCCTCTTGAGAAGCTATTATTTAGTAAGAATACTCTTAATCTCTCATACCAAGCTCTAGGAGCTTGTTTTAATTTGTACAATGCCTTAGTTAATCTATACACATGATCAGGATGTTTTATGTCCTCAAATCCAGGTGGTTGTGCTACATATACCTCTTCATTTATGAAACCATTCAAGAGGGCACTTATTACATCCATTTGGTATAATTTGAATTCCTTATGGGATGCGTAGGCTAAAAGTATTCAAATTTCTTCCATTCTAGCTACGGTGGCAAAAGTCTCATCATAATCTATACCTTCTTCTTGGTTGTATACTTGAGCTACTAATCTAGCTTTTTTTGTAACTGCAATTCTGTTTTCATCCTTTTTATTCCTAAATACCCATTTAATTCCAATTATTGAATGATTTTCTGATTTGGGTACTAAATTCCATACTTTATTTTTTTTGAATAGATTTAATTCCTTTTGCATGACAATAATCCAAGGGTCATCATTTAGAACTTCGTCAACATTTTTAGGTTCATCTTGAGATAAGAAAGCATAGTGATTACATAGGTTTTTCAAGGAAGACCTTGTTGTTACTCCTCTTGATGGTTCTCCTATGATTTGATCTTGAGGGTGATTTCTTACATACTTCCATTCCCCTTGCAATTCATAATTTTCTATAGGATTGTCTTTTGGAACTTCTTCATTGTTCTCTTCTTTTTCTTCTTTAATTTCTAGACCTTCTTCTTTTTGTGAAACATCATCTTTTTCTTCATTTTTGATTTCTTTTGCAAAGGGATTTGATTCATCAAAGGTTACATGAATTGATTCAATAATTGTTAGTGTTCCCTTGTTATAGATTCTAAAAGTCTTACTATTTGCAACATATCCTAGGAAGATACCTTCATCTGACTTAGCATCAAATTTCCCTAAGTCATCTTTGTCATTAAGTACAAAACATTTACATCCAAAAACATGAAAGTGAGCTATGTTAGGTCTTCTTCCTTTCCATAATTTATAAGGAGTTTTATTTAGGGTTGATCTAATAGAAACTCTATTTATTACATAACAAGTGGTATTAACAGCTTCAACCCAAAAATACTTGGGCAATTTATTTTCATTTAACATTGTTATAGCCATTTCTTGAAGGGTTTTGGTCATCTTCTGTTCGCTGGATTCATTCTCCTACTCACTTGAGCTTGTATCTTCCCATGTGGCTTTCATTGTTGTTTTCTTTTTCTTCTTTTCTTTCTTGAGTTGTGGATAGTCCGAATTAATGTGTCCGACCTTTTTACAATGATAACAAGTAGGTGGTTCTTTTTTTTTTTTTTGCTTTTTACTAGTTTCACCTTTTTCAGTTTTTGTTCCTCTGAATTTTCTAGTAAACTTCTTGTTTCTTTTAAAGAATTTTCCAAGTCTTTTAGTGATAAATGGTAGTTCTTCATCATCTAATTCACTAGTTTCATCATCTTGTTCACTTGAGCTTTCTTTAGATGCTTTAAGAGCTATAGATTTCTTATTTTTATTTACAGTGTTTCTTTCTTTCATAGTCATTTCATAAGTGAAAAGTGAACCTATAAGTTCATCTAGTGAGATGGTCTTGAGATTTCTACCTTCTGTTATAGCCATGAAAAGTGAACCTATAAGTTCATCTAGTGAGGTGGTCTTGAGATTTCTACCTTCTATTATGGCCATGGCAATTGGTTCCCAAACATGTGGGAGTCCTCTAAGGATTTTGCGTATCATCTCATAGGTGAAATATGTTTTCCCCAAATAATTTAATGAGTTTATGATATGTGTAAACCTAGTGTACATGTTTGTGATGGTTTCATCAGGATTCATCCTAAAGGCTTCGTATTTACTAGTCAACATATCGATTCTATTGTCTCTACCATCTACGGTACCTTCGTATGTTACTTCAAGTTTATCCCAAATTTCCTTTGCTATTTTAGAAGTCATAACCCTATTGAATTCATTAATGTCAAGTGCACAATATAGAGTGTTTATAGCACTAGAGTTGACTTGCAGCATTTTATGATCCATTTCGGTCATCTCTTTTTCTTCCTTAGGAACCTTTTTTCCATCTACTAGTTTTGTAGGGTCACCATGTGTGACAACATTCCAAGCTTTCCAATCCATAATTTGAAGATAAATCTTCATTCATTGTTTCCAAAAGGTGTAATTAAGTCCACAAAAGATAGGTGGCCTAGTTGAGGATTGACCCTCTCTAAAGGGAGCTACTCCTATATGTGTCATGTAAATCTTTATATAACTACTTTTTAAGATTTGTATAACACGACACTGATAACAATTGAAAGTCAAGGTGTAGCCCCAAAAGGGGGGGTGAATTGGGTTATTAAAATTTTCTTTTAATTCTTTTCAAGAATCTTCAACCTCTTGTTAATTCATTAAATACATAGCAAAAGTTAAGTTATTTAATCAATCCACAAACCAATAATCAATTAATCAAATATCCAATCAACAACCAAACCAATCAACCACATAATACCAAATCAAGATATGATATTTAGCTCTTTGGCAATTTTCAGCTTTTGCAAGAACTCAAGGTAGAGTTTGTTTGCAGCCCTGTGAATATATGTTTGTTTCAAGCCCTGAAGTGAATGAAATTGTTTGCACTCTCTCAACTAAGATTTCCACAAACGATTAAACAACGTACTCCATTTTGGGTTTCTGCAAAAGTTTAATCAAACGCACTTTCTTAAGTTAAGAGTCTTCTTAATCTTGGTTTTTAATTTTCAGCAACCTTCACTTTGCACACACACGACACAATGTATATATATGCTGAAAGTAAAGAGAAGGGTAAGAGTGAGATCGAGATTTTTACGAGGTTCGGCTTATCCCCAACCTACGTCCTCGCCTTAGGCCAATACCACCTAAAGATTCCACTATTGCACTCCTTTTCGGACGAAGCAAACCTTTACAAATCCCTCCTTAAGGGTAGAGTCTCCTCTCCAAGTGATACCTCACGCTTGGTCCAATGATCCAAACAATCCTTGAATCGTCAACAACTACAAGAGACAAAAAACAACCTTGTGTACAATGACACTCTCAAAAGAGTAGATTAGTACAATTGAAATCACTATATACTTCAATATTAAGTATCAAAAGAAATAGATTGAAGCTCAATAGTATTTCACCAAATTTCTTCTCTAGATGAGAATCAGCAATTCAGTAGTTTAGAACTCAGAGAAGAATGTTTCATCACTTCAGAATTCTTCAACAATTTAGAGTTGCAAGAGTGAGTAAGAGAGATCTTTGAGAGAGTAAGAGAGCTTTCAGCTTTTGAACAGATTTTCAATTTCTTGGTATAGTTTAATTTGTTGAAACATGTATTTATAGGCTCATAAAGGTATTTTTGTGTTACTTAAGATTACTTGGAGTATTTCCCAAGTTTCTATGAAATTTGGGGCACAAAAAACTTAAGTTTGAATTTTAAAACATTTAAAAATTTTAGCCGTTAACAGTGTTCAATAAGCTGAAGTATCATGTTCAGTCTTCTGAAATTTTTTAAAATACTAAAAACTAACTAGAAATAGGGTCAATCGACTGGGCTGACATGGTTTAGTCTTCTGAGGCTATACTGTCTCTTCAGGATTTCGAGGAAATTTTACAGTAGATTGAACTTAATCTTTAGTCTTCTAAGGATAAATTTCAGTCTTGTGGGCAGTTAAAATTCTAGTTTTTCAGTTTTAGTTTTCAAAAACTCTTTGCTCTCTTACTTTAATTTATAAAAATTTTAGTCGGGGTTTTTAAAATAAAGTCTTTAAGTCCATAATGACCCCTAAAGAGTTTCAACATATTTCCATGTGATATTTCAATATGAAATATTTACATCATTTGTCTTAAAGCCTTAAAACAATTTAAGCTTGAAGTCTTCCATGGTATTTTTGCTTTGGATCCCCTTTGACTCGAGCTTTGAGTCAGCTTTAGATTTCCACATACTTTACTCATTTTGGTGTAGCTTGAGCTTCCTTTGGATCACTTTAAATATGAATGTGGCTTTTGAGTCCTCAGTGATCTTGAACTTTAATTGTTATTCTTTCTTTTGAACTTTATATTTAAGTATTCCTTAAACATCATCACTTTAACAATACATGTTAAATCATCATTTATTTGTTATCATCAACATGAGATTTGAAAGTCATGTTAGGCCAACAGTAACCATACTTTCAAACATTATATTTTGAAATTGAAGTTGAGATGGTCTTGTGAATTTGGATTAGACTTTGAGATGAATTAGAAATCAGTAGATTAATTCGATGACCTAATCATATTTATAAAGGTATTGATGACCAATTCATTAATTTTTAAGAACTTTTTTTTCTTGTCAGGCCTGATTGTGTTTCTTGGGTAAGTAATAATGCATAAATTACCATGTTACATGTGAACATATGAACAAATATAATGTGATTAATATCAATAACATAAGCTAGTTAAATCACTTGGTTTAGCCATCAGCTTTTTTAATTTTTAAAATTATTATAAAGGAGCACATGTATGTGTATATGTGTGTGTGTGTGTGTGTGTGATTGAGTTTTTTTGGTAAAACTCTTGATGATGCATGTGATGATATTTTGCAGTCAATAAATTTATTTTTAAACCATCAAATATTGAATCTTCCACTAAATTCTAAACATAAAGAAAGCACAGTATTAAAAAAAAAAAAAAAAAAAAGCCGTCAGTAGATTCATTTTGAAATCATCTAATATTGAATCTTTCGCTAAACCCTAAAAATTAAAAAAAAAAAAAAAAAAAAATTGAAGTCGTCAATAAATTTATTTTGAAACCATCTAATATTGAATCTTCCGCTAAACCCTAAACACTAAAAAAAAAAAAAAAAAGAAGCCAAGTCCTTAATAACTAATGAAGAAAGCACCAATCCTTTTGACTGACTTGGCCCCCTTTTACCTGTTCTAAGCATCCTTTTCAAATATCTAGCTACCATCTTGTGAATGAAGCCTCTTGATTTTTCAAAAACCTCTGTTTCTTGGAGATTTGATTGAACTCTTGAACAAGAAATATTATAATATAATTAATTTTCTTCTGGTAGAAATAAGATTTTGTATTGAGCTCCGAATTGGGGAAGTGTAAACAGTTGCAGAGTTCTAAATGAGTTCATATTTAAATTTATATGCTTATTAAAAAAATAGATAAGAAAAATACAAATCCGTGGCCCCATATAATTGATCAACGAGGTATGAATGGTACTTAATAAAAAATTACAATAAATTTACTTTACTTCTAAAATATTGTGATACGTTAATTAAATAACGTAAGAGTATGACATTACCATCTCAATCTATTGATTTTCTCTCAATCAAAGTCCTTCCAAATTAAGTATTTTAAACAAAATAAACCCTTAAAAAATAATTTGAAAAGGTCTTTTTCTAACATAGGTGGTCTGGCAAGTAACCAGATCCAAATAAAAGGGTCATTATTTTAACAAATATTTATTTAAGACTAATTATGGGCACCGGCATTGCATGTGGAACAAATTTTACATGTTACAAATTAAATCACTTCTGAAAGTCTAAAGTAAAAAAATTTACTAGTCCTTAAAATGACAAAAATTAAAATATTGTCGATCTCACCTTTATCTTGTAGTTATCTCAAATAAAACTTTCATATGTATCAAAAACTCAAAAATTAAATGTCCGATTGGTTCTTTAAATCTTCACCCGGCCGTTGAACTTTTGCACTGTTGAAATTTTACAATTTCCTTTGCTATGCAATGCCACCATTTGTCGAAATATTTTTGATGTTTTACATTTTCAGTTTTCCTCAAATACTTATACATACCTATCCTCTCTCTTTCTCTCTCTCTCTCTGCAATTAGAAGGTCGATTGGTCACCTCCGAAGCAGTTAGCTTTTTCATCATTAATTTGATATATATTTTTATTTTTTTTAATTTCCTTGACAACCAAGAGAAACTAAATTCCTTTATATTTTCATTTCCTCTCACTCATATTTTTCAAGTTCAAAACGGGCTTAATCTTTTGAAAATAGTTTAACAAGCTTAGCATTGACTCATTATGCTATTCTTACTTGCCCTCTTAGTTATGGGCACATTAGCCCATCAACTGGTCCATGAATTCTCCAATGCCCTCCTTTACCAGTTGGCTAAAGTGAAGGTGGGTGAGGCCCAGCGTGGGCGGTGGGATAACCTAAACTTTTGATTAGGCTGCGCAAGACCTGGTCCAGGCCTACCCCAATAGCTAGACCTTCACACTCCAAAGCCCAGCCCCTGCGCACCTCCCTTCAATGAACATTCAATGGTTGATTGCATGGTAATGGCATGCGTACGCATTCATCTGCCGACACTACACAATGCAAGAATTTTTGGTAATGGTAAGATGTGTTCATACCATGCAATTCCTAATATGCCTAGTAATGATTTTTAACACCTGATTTAAAGAAGGGGTAATTGCATTAGTTGTCCTTAAAAATTATCACAACGATTATATTTTTGTCTTAGAGGTTTAGTTTGTTGGATTGACAAATCAAAATCATGCGACACATGTAGCTCGAGATCAACCGTTAATGTGATAAATTAAAATTTCAGAATCAAAATGCATTTCTGATAATAGTTTAACTCTTTATGATGCGCATGTTAATGAGTGTCTCGTTGCAAGCCGTTGAGTTCTGAAATCAATTGATATTAAGGGGTATGCATAATGCACATCTTCTAAAAGTGTGTATGGCAAAAGGGTCCAATTTAAAAACCGTCGATTTCTTAATTATCGCTTTAAATAATTATAGAAAATTGAATTTGGTGTGGCCCACTAATCTAAATCTAACACGATTTCAACTAGTCAAATAATTAATTAAATAAAAGAAGGCCTTGGAATGTAGGGCCGCAAATTCCTTACCAACTAAACTGGACTTTACTCATATGGCTCATACATGGGCAGTTTCCAAGTTTGATTTTGATGCTTCTTTAATTGATTAGAAAAACCTAAAAGAGCTTAGGTTTGGCTTTGTTTATGCTTGTGGGGGTTCAACCTTGTTTAGGTTCGTAACAATGTGCTTTTTAACTTGCTTTGCACTCGCTTGTAGACTTGGTTTGGATCTATATTATAAAGTTGTCAGGTTCATTTAGATACCTAAAAAGGCATAAATACGTTCATTATTCATGAGTACGCTAGTTAAAAATCGGGCTTCTGTATTTGAGGTATCAAGTTCAAATTTTAGAAGAGGTGCAAAGGGGATATGAGATGATCATAGATGGGCTACCTCCAGTCCAATGGTATACTAGGTTTACTCCTGTTATAGTCTTCCAATAGATTCGAAGACAAAATAAATAAATAAGCCATGAATAAGCTTATAATTATGTGCTTACTCTTTTATTTTTAAAGACTCCTTAATTGTCCACCTTCATATAATTACACGATTCTTATATTTGAACATATTTTTAGGTTCAGTTAACAATTTTTTTTTTAGATTTTTAAAAATAGTTTCTAATATTCAAAACTTTTACAGCTTTTTATTTCTCGCAGTATATATTAATTTTTATAAAGTATGTGTTCATTTGATAAATTTATCAAATAAGCTTTGCAGTTTTGATCCAAGTTTTACTCATAGAGTCCAGTTAATACTTTAATAAACAAGTAAGTTTAAAGATAATCAAACGTTTCAAAAATCGATGGAGTTCAAAATCAGTTAATCATGAAAAGAAAAAAATTTTGATAAGAAAAGTAGAATCATTCAGTTTCTTTTTGTCTCTGCTGAGCATGCAAATCATTCAGTTAAATGCTTTGCAAAAGCAGCTAGCCTTGGGAAAGGGCAGAGGAACTTAAGGGCTGCTCTTGACTTCACCAACCTACGTCCTTACGTACCTTCATATGAAATATGTGTTGAGGAGGAGACTTCATGATATTGTGTCATTCCTTGAAAATCAATCCTTCACATTAGAAACAAAATAGAAAATAGACATCTCCCCTTTTAAAAAATAAGATCTTATGAACTATATCGATGTTTTAGATTCCGAGAACAAAATAGCAACTTAAAATTTAATCAAAATGTTAGAATTTGAATTTAGAAGTTATGATTTTTTATATTATATGATATTTTGATATTACAGTAAAAAAAAGGAGGAGAGAGATGGGTCCATTATTCATGGATTAGTTGAGTATCAAACTACTTCGGAAACCATTTTCTTCAATATTAATAATGATAGCACCACCTTAAGGTTTAGTCATAGAACCAAATAATTTATTAGATTGATCGTTCTAAACTTATCCAATGAAAAGAAGGAGAAAGAAAAAAAAATCTAGTTTTTAAAAGGCTTGACATTTAAGACTTAGGTAGATAATAAAGTTTTCAAAAGGCTTGACATTTAAGACTTATGTAGACAATATCAGCCCTTAAACTTGAAGAAAAGAGGTGTATATGTGTGTCTATATCTTTTATATATGTGATGTGGAAGGAGATAATAACTCTTTTTGTAATTTGAATTCAAAAACTTTTTCAGTGAACAAAAGAAAATTCTAATTTTGAGAAGGCCAAACCAAAAGGCAAAAGTCCAATCATATGAAAAGTGAAACAAGAAAATATGGTTGATATTTCTCTCCAAACAATTTGTCAATCCTAAGAAAATAAAGGCACACCTTTGGAGGGGCTACCATGATAAATCATAGCATTAATAGGGAACAAAAACCAACTCAAAGTCCAAACACATGACTTGGTGGATACCATGCCATAAGGAGATGTGGAAAGTGGTGAGTTTTTTACCCACATAGAAAAAGAAAAAAAATTTAAATGAGGTAAGAAAAAATACTTTTAGATAAGAATATTTGACAATTTGATCTTTGTCATTTCTTAAATTTTCAAAACCATACTAATCTGTCAACAAATAAGCATAAAGTATGTCTTTTACGACATTAAGGCAACATATTTTTATCATTATGATTAATTATCATAAATAATGATGCGTAATATTTTGAATAAGACAGACAAACTAATCGAACCAACGACATTTGGTTAGTTTGCTTAGATTTTGAAAATTCTCAGTTTGGTTATGGATTAAGAAATTTTACAAGTCATCAATTCAATTTATGGTTACAGTTTGAAAAATAATAACTAAATAAAATAGTGTTGGTATTTACTTGAAATATTATTTGTGCTATCTTTGTGCACACCTTAGACTACGACTAACATTTGTGGCAGTTGAATGAAATGTGAGTGAGCGTTTAATGGGTGCTTATATACATGATGTATCCCAAGACCCAATGGGCTTAAACTTTTGGGTCAAGTTGGTGCTCACCCATGTGTATCAATCACACCTTTGGACTCCTCTGGTTTTAACAATTGGTATTAGAGTTAGGTTGAATAGTATCGATACAGAGGTGTTCCTCTATTAGGATCATTGATTCCACGTTTGATGCCTAAGAATGACCTTGTCTAAGTGAGTGCTCAAAGACCATTGCGGCTCAGTCGCTCCCTGAAGGTCGATCTGGTCAAAGTGGAATTTTATAGGATAAAACAGAGTAGATATAGTTGGTACGTACTATTCATCCCAGGCCTTTTGTTTTGTTGGTTGCTATTGAATATATAGAAGATGGCAGAAACTAGTGTAGCAGTAGAAGAAACTCTATCCACACGAACTCCAACCCCTTCAGTTCGACATCATCATCAAAGATGATAGCTAATGCTTGGTTTGAGGTGGATAAATTTGATGGTACCGATAATTTTGGTATGTGGTAATGTGAGGTGATGAACATCCTATATTAGCAAGAGTTAGATACTGCTTTGGACGATAAAGTAGTGGATATGGGTGAAAGAGATTGGGAAAAGATCAATTGTTAGACATGTGGTACAATTCGTCCGTGTCTCGCTAAAAATCAGAAATATTATGTTATGAGGGAGACATTTGCAAATAAATTGTGGAAGATATTGGAAGATACATTTATGACCAGGGGTTTGGAAAATTGGCTTCTATTTGAAAATGAAATAGTTTCACTTCTAGTATCAACCAGGTATTTCGATTAATAACCACATAAATGCTTTCAATAAAATTTTAGCTGATTTGTTAAATTTGGATGAAAAGGTGAAAGATGAGGATAAAACCATATTGTTATTGAACTCTCTCCCTGATGATTATGAACATCTGACCACCACTTTATTGTATGAGAAAGATAAAGTTACTTTTGATGATGTTTGTACTACATTGATTAGTACTGAATGTAGAAAAAAGGATTAGAAGGTCCATAAGGAAACAATAGAAGCACCAACAATAAGGGGACGTTCTCAGAGTCGTATGCTTGGAAGGAGGAGTAAATCTCGTGGGAGACCTGCTAAAGATGAATGTGTCTTTTGTCATGAGAAAGGACATTGGAAGAAATATTGCCCTAAATTATAGCAAAAGAATAAGGGCAAAGCACATTCTAATGCCAATATGGCTAATGATGATGGAAGTGAGTTAGATTTTTATCTTGTCGGAACATGTTCATCACATTATTTTGGTGAGTGGATTTTGGATTCTGATTGTTCCTATCACATGTGTCCCAATAGGGAATGATTTTCTAATTTTGAAGAATTAGATGGTGAGGTTGTTTTTATGGAAAATGATAATTCCTGTTAAACAATTGGAATATGATCAATATAGTTGAAATGTCAAGATGAAACTATTAAAACCTTGACTGATGTTAGGTATGTTCCAAGTTTAAAAAAAAATCTGATTTCATTGGGTGCATTGGAGTCTAAAGGGTTCACTATCATTTTGAAAGATGGAACCTTAAAGATTAAATCAGGTGCGTTGGTGGTGATAAAAGGAATAAGGAAGAATAACTTGTATTATTTACAAGATAGTACAATTATTGGCTTAGGAACTTTTGTTTATGAGAAAAATGTAGGTTCAGATACAACCAGGTTATGGCATATACAATTGGCACATGCAGAAGAAAAATATTTACAACAATTAGTTAAGCGAAGTTTGTTGAAGGGTGCAAAAGTGTGCAAACTTGAATTTTGCGAGCAATGTATGCTGGGAAAACAGACTAGTGCGAAATTTGACACTGCAATCCACTAGACTAAAGTTATTTTAGACTACATCCATACAGATGTATGGGGGCCCACAAAAATGGTTTTATTGGGTGGTATGCGTTATTTTGTCACTTTTGTTGATGATTTTTTCAGAAGAGTTTGGGTGTATTCTATGAAGCATAAAAATGAAGTGTGTGATATTTTCCTTAAGTGGAAAAAATTAGTTAAAACTTAAACTGGCTGAAAGTTTAAACGGCTCAGATCAGATAATGATGGTGAATACAAGAGTGACCCGCTTATGAAGGTTTGTCAGGATGAAGGTATTGCTCGACATTTCATAGTTAGAAATACATCATAGCAGAATGGGATAGTAGAGCGCATAAATCGGACTTTGTTGGAGAAAGTTTGATGTATGTTGTCTAATGTTGGGTTAGATAAAAGGTTTTGGGTTGAGGTTATTAAATATGTGTGTCATCTCATCAACTGTCTACCATCATCTGCAATGGGGGGAAAAACACCCCATAAGGTATGGTCTGGAAAGCCTGCTAGTGATTATGATTTTTTTCATGTATTTGGTACTATGACTTATTATCATGTTAAAGAATCTAAGTTGGATCAAAGAGCCAAGAAAGTAATATTCTTGGGGATAAGTGCATGAGTCAAAGGATACCGTCTTTGGTGTTTAGAGACAAAAAAAAAAAAAAACAAATGATTTTAAGCAGGGATGTGACTTTTGATGAACTTGTGATGATGAAGAAAACAATACACAAGGAGTCACGATGTTAACTTTACCGTAAACCCAAAAGGGGGGTGAATTGGTATTTTCAAAAATTAATGCCCTAGGTTAATCCCCTAACAGCAGTATTATACAACTTTATGGTCAATCTAATGCAGATAAATTAAATCAATTTAAATATGCAAGGAAAATTAATTTGCACAATAAAATTAACCAAAGCATGCACTAGAAAGTGGTAGATAAGAGATGACACCCAAAAATGTTATCGAGGTTTGGCAAATTGCCTACGTCCTCGCTTTGGCTAACAAGCACAAAGATTACCACTATAAGGCTCACTTAATGGGTGGAGCGACACTTACACAATCAGGTCAATTAGCACAGGGATGACCTCAACCTTTACAGACAATCCTTACCAGACTGGATTACCGCCCCCTCAGACCACGCCTGAAATACAACAGTATTTTTACAATATGACAAGGTACATTGATTATGCTTCTCAGTAAAGCAGATGTGTACCAAACGTAATCAATCGCAAGCACATCAATAATATAGAATATGTAAGCTCAGTGATGTGAATATCTGTGCAAACTACATTAAACAAGATATTATCATCAGGATGTTCAAGAGTGTTTTAAACAAGCTATATCTTTGAAACAAATTATATTAAATATCAATAACAAATCAAGGTTTCAAATATGCAAATCAAATACTCAAACTAATTCAAAGGATTTACTTCAATGAAATATGCACAAGAGTAGTTTGAAAATATTTTAGCTTGTAGGAAATATTTTTGCACAACAAAAACAAAGTTATATGACACTTGCAATAACAATGCAAATATCCTAAAGCTTGTTAATTTATCCAACACAAGATTTATAATAGTTAAATCTGTGGGATAAACTTAACTGAAACTCCCCGAGAATAACTCAAACAATCAAACAAGAATAGTGGGAGTATTAGTAATATCTAGTAATCACAAGAACACTTAGTAAGCTCTCACAATATCAGGATGTATCAAGGGAATGAATTTTGAGAGTATTTGGGCAATATGAGCTTTTGGAAGTAGAAAGAATTTTTCACTTAATGATTTTTCTAATCACCCTTAATCCACACAAATGAACTCATATTTATAGACTAAGGTAAAAATATAACTATTTAGGACCTATAGGGTATTATTAGAAATGGTTTAAACTGGTTTAGAAAAATTAACTCGGCTTTAGGCTTTTAACCTCGGTAAAAATTTAAGTAACCTGAGAAGATTCGGGTGGCTGAACTTAAATTCGGTCACCCGAATAGATTCAGTTAAAAAAATTATTTTAAATGGTTCAGGTACCCGAGTTCAAGCTCGGTTTGCTGAACAAAAGTCAGAATGTTTTTGTCCAAGGTTCGGGTGCCCGGTGCTAAGTTCGGTTAACCGAATTGACAAGTTCGGTCGCCCGAGGCCTGATTTGAACTATGAAGTTCGGCAACCTGAGTTGGTAAGAAATCCCTTTATAAGGGTTCGGTCACCCGAGGACGATGCGTTCATTCTTGGTTCGGCAGCTCGAACCTCAAGTCAAACTACTCACTTTCCAACAGTTTTGAACTCCTGGGGTTCAGTCGCCCAACCTCACTCATTTTAAGCTCATTATGTTCAATTTAATTTCTTTTTACACACCTGATTATGAATAATATTTGTCCATGAGTGTTGGGTCCTAAGGTCTTACTAGGGTCTTACTATAGTGACCCAGAGGAATTATAATATTTTGATAATAAAAGGAAGGGAGAAAAGGAAATTAAAAAAGGGGTATGTGTTCGTCTATGACGCGACGTATTGGGCTCATCGACGAGTGTACTATTCGTCGACGAGAGAATACCGAGAGGGGTTTTGGGTGATTCCGAATTTCGTCTACGAGGGGAGAGTTCATCAACAAGTTGTCTTCATGACCTCGTCGACAAGGTGACGTGACTTGTCGACGAAGGTCATGGTATAAATAGTGACTAACACAATTTTTCAGCTTAATTTGGCCGCATAATCTCTTTCTCTCACTCTCTTCAGTTCCCCTCACTTCTCTCTAGCTTTCTAGGTCCGTTCTTCGCCTGATCGACAATTTGAAACCACCATGACACTCATGGGGAAGTTCTTTGCATATATGTTGGAGTGGATCATTGGTGGGGCTAGTTCGAAATCCATCCCAAATCTAGGGTAAGGCTTTCTACTCAATATTTGACTTCTTAAGAGTTGTAGAAAGTGTAGTACGCATAGAATTACTGAAGTTTAGCTCTAGGAAATATCATTTTTAGGGTGTTGAGCGGGGAACTCTACGGGTGCAGGACTGATTATCTTTGCGGCTTTTTAGGAATCAGGTAAGGGGATAAACTAAGCTAGTTATTTTATGAAATATATGTATATTATTACAACATTTGATTTTAGGAAAATAAATATATTTATATATATATTTTATGTTTGGGAAATACTGCTGTAAAAGGTGATATATTTAAATATGTATAAAACCTATTTCGTGTGATGAAATACTGTTTTTTGGGAATATGATAATGATGTGGATTTTTATAATAAAACTGGCGTACGGGCCGAGAAATTTTTTTACATGTATTGTCGGCGTACGGGCCGTGCTATGGATATGATTTGCTAGCGTACGAGCCGTGCTATGGATATGATTTGATGGCGTACAGGCCGTGCTATGGATATGTTTTGCCGGCGTACGAGCCGTGCTATGGATATGTTTTGCCAGCATACGGACCGAACTATGTGTATGATTTTCCAGCATACGGGCCGAACTATGGATATGTTTTGCTGACGTATGGGCCGAGTTATGGTAAAATGTGAAATACCAGCGTACGAGTCGATGATTTTCATGATATACGTATATATGCAAAACGATATGATGATGTTGATTGGTAATTAATGGTATGAAATATCCATGTATCACAATTTCATTATATGCTATATGATATCAGAACCTGGTTGGCTTGGCTTAGGCTAACACTTGCACGGTACCGCTGCTATGTGTTCATGATCAACACAATATTGTGTTAACACTATTGTACGGATTAGCATGAGAACGGATAGTTGATGTGGTTTTAAGAAGTGTGAGCGCCCTTGGTGTACGGATCATCGTCGACGACAATGCATTTTGGAAGAGAAAAACAAAAAGGGGGAGTTTCAGGGCTTCGTCGACGAGAAAATAACAAGAGGGGTTCTGAGGCAGCCTGAATTTCATCGATGAATACAGGGCCTCGTCGATGAAATTTGTGAAAGACTCGTCAACGAATACAGGGTCTCGTCGACGAAATCCCCTATTCTATAAATAGTTGAAATCCGAGATTTTTATCATTTACCTCCGAGCTCTCTCTCTCCTCTCTCTCTCTCTCTCTCTCTCTCTCTCTACGGTTCTCTCTCCCTTTTCTCTACGTTTTCAGCCCCATCAGTCGTCAGATTGACGATCTGAGTCACCACGACGCTCCTGGTGGAGTTCTCTCCAAATCTGCTGGAGCGGATTGTGGGAGAAAGCTAGTTGGAAATCATCCTAAAGTTGAGGTAAGCCTTTTTAAGCCATATTTGGTCTTGCGCTAGTTAGAAGAAATGTTGTGCGCATGAAAATACTGAAGTTTAATGCTTGGGGTTTTCAGTTTTGGAGTATTGGTCAGGAAACCCCTCAGGTGTTAAACTTGAATACTTTTGGGTGAAAACTTTCTACTCAATATGTGGGTTTTTGGAAGTTGAGGAAAATATTGTATGCTTAGAAATACTGAACTTTAATTCTGGGATTTTCCATTTTGAGGGTGTTGAGTTAGGAATCCTACGGGTGCAGGGCAATTTTATTAGGGGCTTTCCAGAGATCAGGTAAAGGGATAAACTAAGCTAGTATTGTTTTGAAAAATGTTTATATATATATATATATATATATATAGTTATCATTTGATTTATGGAAAATGTATATGATTATATATATATATATATGTCTTATATTTGCAAAAATACTTTGAAAATGATCATATGTTGAATATGTGGAAAATCTACTGTGTGGCATGATTAAAAATGTTGTGAAATGCTGTTTTATGGGAACGTGGATGAGATGTTTATATATATATATATATAAATGGATGTGATTTGCCTGCGTATGGGTCGTGCTATGTGATTTATTGGCGTACGGGCCGTGTTATGTGACTGTGATTGTTGGCATACGGGCCGTGATAGGATATGTGATTTGCCGACGTACGGGCCGTGCTATGTGATTACTGTTTACCAGCGTACAGGTTGTGCTATGTGTAGCTGGCATATGAGCCGAGCTATGTTAAAATGTGTAATACCGGCATACGGGCCGATGATTTTCATGATACATGTATATATGTGAAATGATATAATTGATGTGAAAATAAATTATATGAGATATTTATGTATCACGGTTTCAGTATATGTATATGATATCAGAACCTGGTCGGCTTGGTTTAGGCTAGCACTTGCACGATACTATTGCTATGTGTCCATGGTCCTCGCGATCATAATATCTGTGTTAACGGCAATGTACGGAGTGGTGTGAGATTAGATGGTCGATGGGTTATCTTCGAGGAGTGTGCTGTTATTGCCCCTGGTGTACGGACCAGTCAGGGTAGACCCATCGGACCTACAGACTAGACTATCGACTTGGCAGTGGTCGGCCAACCATTGTCAGGTCCCACCTTCGGGCCACACAACCCAGTTATGTGGGGGTAATACATGACAACAGCGAGCTAACCTACTAGGATTGTTTTATGTTATTATTATTATGACATGAGTTGAGATATGTTATGAAAATGCAGTATGTTCTGCCATGTTTATATATATATATCTATATATGTTTTCCCAGATTTGATGAAACAGTACTAAATGTGTTATATATGATATATAATGAACACGAATTACTCGTGTTGCCACACTAATATTAGTTTATTTCCCTTACTGAGAGGTGTCTCACCCCTAAATCTTATACATTTTTCAGAAGCCCCTGATAGGAGAGCGGAAAAAGCCCAGTTGATCTAGAGCAGTGTTTGCCGTCTTTGGAAGGGTACGTTTTTGGTAGGTACAGTTAGGATTTTTGTGGGAATTGTCCCTAGATTTATTTTTGGGATGTATATACTGAGAGATAGTGTTTGTAGTACTCTGGTATGTATTCTGCACATTATGATAAGATGTATATGATTTTATACTTTCTACTGCGTAGGCTTCTGCTGTATGTTTTGTTATATCCCTGGTACCCACGGGTCTAGGTGGATAGTGACCAGCTGAGTTGAAATGTTTGATGTTGATATTATTATAAATATATATATATATATATATATATATATATGTGTGTGTGTGTGTGTGTGTGTGTGTGTGTGTGAAAAATGAGTGGGTCGTGACAGCTAAGTATCAGAGCCTAGGTTGCTAGGTTCTGTAGACTTTAGAGTGCAGCAGAAACAATACCAGAGTTTAGGAAAGGATTTGAGGTCTTGTTCTACAGTCTGGAAGCAGGACTTCCGTGGTAGTTTCTGTGCTTTTCCTGGGGTGATGATTTCAGGAAAACCATAGTAAGCTATTGTCGGGTTGTGTTCCTAGAATATAGAACTGGGGATTAGAAATGAGTTAGGAAGGTTAAGATCAGTGGTGAGGATAGGTGGGTAAACTATAAGGATAGAAGTTCTAAGTCGTGTTTGTTGTTTTAGGATGGATCCAAAAGGAGGAAATAGTGCCCATGCGAGTGGCAGTGATGGTGTAGGACCATCAGGTGCAGCTGGGACCGACTCTGACGCTGTATTACATAGCGTGGCTTAGCAGGTTATGGCTAAGATCGCTAGGAGTTCGAGGAAGCAGAGTGGTCCATCTGCAGGCCATGGGTGCACCATTGAGAAGTTCACAAAGATGAATCCTTCAGCGTTCTCAGGTGGAGTTGATCCTATAACCGCTAAGAACTGGATGCAGGAGATTGAGAAGATCTTGGTTGTACTACAGTGTACTCAGGAACAGAGGGTCCTCTTTGCCACCTATAGACTGATAGGAGAGGCTGAGAGGTGGTGGACTACAGTGAGACTATTAAAGCAGTAGAGGGTGACTCTGACAGCTATGCCATGAGACCAATTTAAAGAGCTGTTTTTCGACAGATATTTTCCAGCTACGGTCAGGGAGGCTAAGGTAGAAGAGTTCCTGAGTCTGAAGCAGGGACAGTTATCCATCCAGCAGTATACAACAAGTTTTATCGAGCTTTCTCATTTCGCATCGTATATTGTTCCTGATGAGGTGAAGAGGGCGAGGTACTTTGAGAGAGGCTTGAGGCAGAGTATATTTAGGCAGGTGGTGGTGCTGCGGATCCAGGACTTTGTTGAGTTGGTCCATAGAGTAGCTTTAGCAGAGGTTGGTGAGCGTCTTGATGCAGAGGAGCAGGGACAAAAGAAGATATCTGCATCTACCGGCTACCAGCAGGGTCATAGACCGAGTTAGTGGAGGAGAGGAAACCATGGCAGAGGACGGAGACAGGAGATAGGAGGACGTGAGGTGCAGACAGGGCAAGGTCCTCTAGTCTGTTAGACTTGTGGTAGGAGGCATTGGGGGGAGTGTCGAGATGGTGGTATAGTTTGCTACCGTTGTGGTAGATCAGGGAACATGGTGCGAGACTGTCCTACCCCATCAGATACAGTTCCAGTGTATTATCGCTGTGGTAAACCGGGGCATATGGTACGAGACTACCCTACACCACTAGATGCAGTTCCAGCTTATAGACCATATCGGGGAGGTTACCAGGCACCACGTGGGGGCCAACAGAGGAATACGGCTCCAGCTAGGGTATTCACTTTGAGGCCGGGCGAGGCTGAAACGACAGGTGACGTGGTGACAGGTATGGTGATTATGCTTTGTTTTTAGAGTTATTGCATTATTTAATTCAGGAGCTACACACTCGTTTGTGTCTTCGGGGTGTATTAAATTATGTTAGGCTGAAACACAGTCATTAGATGTTGAATTGTTGGCATCTATGCCGACTGGATCAGTAGTGAGATGTAGTAGGGTACTCCGCGACTGCCAGTAGAGATTCAAAGGAAAATATTGTCTGCTGATTTGATAGTGTTAGACATGCACGGGTTTGATTTTATATTTGGCATAGATTGGCTAGCGGCTAATTTTGCCAGCATAGATTGTCGTGCACGAGAGGTGATATTCAGATCTCTGGGGGAAGCAGAATTCAAGTTCATAGGTTCACGAATGTTATCCCTGCCTCAGCTAGTTTCAGCTATTCAGGCCAGGAGACTACTACTAAGTGGGTGTCAAGGGTTTATGGCTGTTGTGAAAGAGATGTCAGAAAATGAGTCGAAACTTGCTAGCATGCCTGTAGTAAGGGAGTTTACAGATGTTTTCCCTAATGAGTTACCAGGCTTACCACCCGATCGTGAGGTAGATTTCTCTATTGATCTAGCTTCCGATACGGTGCCGATTTCTAAAGTACCGTACCGGATGGCGCCGGTGGAGTTAGCAGAGTTGAAGAATTAGTTGCAAAATCTGCTTGATAAGGGCTTCATACGGCCTAGTGTATCCCCATGGGGAGCTCCTGTTCTATTTGTGAAGAAGAAGGATGGAACTTTGAGGATGTGTATAGACTATAGGGAGATTAATAAAGTGATTATCAAGAACAAATATCCTCTACCCTGTATTGATGATTTGTTTGACCAGCTCCAGGGTACACGGGTGTATTCGAAGATTGACCTCAAATCCGACTACCATCAAGTGAAGGTGAAAGCAGAAGACGTCTCGAAGACGGCCTTCAAGACCAGGTACGGGCATTACGAGTTTCTTATTATGCCGTTTGGTTTGACGAATGCTCCTGCGGTATTCATGGACTTGATGAACAGAGTCTTCCACCGATATTTGGACCAGTTTGTTGTTGTTTTTATTGATGACGTACTGGTCTATTCGAGGAACTATGAGGAGCATGAGAAGCATTTGAGGCAGGTTTTGCAAACACTTCGGGAGAAGAAGTTATACGCCAAATTCAGTAAATGTGAATTTTGGCTTAAGAAGGTCGTGTTCTTGGAGCATGTTATATCCGGAGACGGTATTTCTGTGGATCCTAGCAAAATTGAGGCGGTAGTGAATTGGGCCAGACCAAGAAATGTCCAAGAGATCAGGAGTTTCTTCGGGCTAGCTGGCTATTATTGCCGATTTGTAGAGGGATTCTCAGCTTTGTCAGGACCTTTGACACGACTGATGAGGAAGAATGTCATATTTGAGTGGGATGACAGCTGTGAGCAGAGTTTTCAGGAGCTGAAGTAGAGATTAGTCATAGCGCCAATGTTGGTCATCCCATCTGGGGGTGAGGGGTATGTTATTTACAGTGACGCGTCCTTGAAAGGACTTGACTGTGTATTGATGCAGCATGGCAGGGTAGTGGCATACACATCCAGACAGTTGAAAGAATATGAAAAGAACTACCCTACCCACGATCTTGAATTAGCTGTAGTAGTACACGCGTTGAAAATTTGGAGGCATTACCTGTACGGCGAGCAGTGGAGATCTTCTCCAACCATAAAAGTTTGAAGTATTTCTTTACGCAGAAAGAATTGAATATGAGGCAGAGAAGGTGGTTGGAGTTGATTAAAGATTTTGATTGTACCATCAGTTATCACCTAGGGAAAGCGAATGTGGTAGCTGATGCGTTGAGCAGGAAATTCAGGGAGCCAGTGTTGGCAGTTATGGAGATCCAGCATCCGATCATGATGGATCTAAAGAGACTCGGCATAGAGTTAGTAGAGAGTGATCTTTCAGTGTGTATTGTCAGTTTAGTGGTACAACCTACTCTGCAGGAAAGAATTAAAGCTGCCTAGAAGGAGGATCCAGAATTAGTAGAGGTGATGGATAGAGCACAGAGTGGTCAGGGGGAAGAGTTCAGTATTGCAGATGACGGAGTTTTGCGATTCCGTTCTAGATTATGCGTTCCTGCGGATACTGAGATCAGGAAGACCATTCTAGAGGAAGCTCACAGATCTTTGTATACAGTTCATCCTAGTAGTACGAAGATGTACAGGGATCTGTGAGAATCGTACTGTTGGAGTGGCATGAAGAGAGAAATCGCCAAGTATGTAGCCCAGTGTTTGACGTGCCAGCAGGTAAAAGCTGAGCACCAGAGGCCTGTAGGACAGTTGCAGTTGTTATTTATCCCGGAGTGGAAGTGGGATCATATATCCATGGACTTCATGTCAGGACTGCCGACGGCGTTGCATGGCCAGAATGCCATCTGGGTGATTGTGGATCGATTGACGAAGACCGCCCACTTTATTCCTATCAAGATCAGCTACTCCCTCAACCGTTTAGTGGAGATCTACATTCACGAGATAGTTCGTTCTCATGGAGTGCCAGTATCTATCTTGTCAGATCGAGACCCCACGATTTACAACACGATTTTGGAGGAGCTTGTAGGAGGCTTTGGGGTCTCAGTTATCATTTAGCACGGCATTCCATCCGCAGTCAGATGGGCATACCGAGAGGATGATACAGGTACTTGAGGATATGCTCCGTGCGTGTGTATTGGACTTTGGGGGTAGCTGGACTTAGTTCATGCCACTGGTCGAGTTTGCGTATAATAATAGTTATCAGTCTAGCATTGGCATATCACCATTTAAGGCTCTATATGGTAGGAGATGTCGATCTCCTTTGTTTTGGGATGAAGTGGGTGAGCGGAGGGTTATGGGGCCAGAGCTTGTGCAGCAGGCGTGTGATAAGGTCCGACTTATTAGGGACACGATCAGTGCAACTTAGAGCCAACAGAAGAGTTATGCCGACCATCGCCGCAAGAGCTTAGAGTTTGATGTGGGCAATCATGTATTTCTGAAGATAGCTCCGATGAAAGGGGTTATGCGATTTGGGAGGAAGGGTAAACTTAGTTCTAGGTTTATCGGTCCTTTTGAGATTCTAGATAAAGTAGGACCGGTAGCCTACAGACTAGCTTTGCCACCTATGTCGTCTAGGATCCACGACGTATTCCATGTCGCTATGTTGAGGAAGTATGTTCTAGATCCTTCTCATATCATCAGTTACGATGAATTGGAGCTTAGTGATTCACTGGGATATGAGGAGGTACCAGTTCAGATTCTGGATAGAAAGGTACAGGAGCTACGTAACAAGACGATTCCTTAGGTAAAAGTTTTGTGGAGGAATCATGCAGTGGAAGAAGCTTCTTGGGAGTCTGAGGAGCAGATGAGGCAGGGGTATCCACATTTATTTCAAGAGGTCTGAGTGGGTAAAATATAAGTGGTTAAGTTGTATTTCTTTTTGGCAGGTACATGTAATGGCTTTGAGTAGTGTAGTATCATAGTTTTGGGAGAATGGTTTTCTTTTATATATGTAATCTCCCAAGACTCAAAATGTAACCACGGTATTCATCCTCTATAAGTGAGGGTAGTTAATAAAATGAGTAGACCCTTTTTCCTTATTAAGGGATGACGAGATATGTGAATAGTAAATTTCGAGGACGAAATTTTTATAAGGAGGGGAGGATGTAACGACCCAAATTAAAAATGAAATTTAAATAATAAGGAAAGGAAAATGGAAACCGGAAACAGAAGGAAGCCGTAGATTTCGTTGACAACAATGCATTTTGGAAGAGAAAAACAAAAAGGGGGAGTTTCAGGGCTTCGTCAACGAATCCCCTGTATTCGTCGATGAAGGCTTAATAGAATTTGTCGACGAACATAGGGCTTCGTCGATGAGAAAATACTAAGAGAGGTTTTGAGGCAGCCTGAATTTCGTCAATGAATACAGGGCCTCATCGATGAAATTTGTGAAGGACTCGTCGACGAATACAGGGTCTCGTCGATGAAATCCCCTATTCTATAAATAGTTGAAATTTGAGATTTTTATCATATACCTCCGAGCTCTCTCTCTCCTCTCTCTCTCTCTCTCTCTCTCTCTCTCTCTCTCTCTCTCTATGGCTCTCTCTCCTTTCTCTCTACGTTTCAGCCCCACCAATCGTCAGATCGATGATCCGAAGTCACCACGACACTCCTGGCGGAGTTCTCTCCAAATCTGCTAGAGCGGATCATGGGAGAAAGTTAGTTGGAAATCATCCCAAAGTTGAGGTAAGGCTTTTTAAGCCATATTTGGTCTTGCGCTAGTTAGAAGAAATATTGTGCGCATGAAAATACTGAAATTTAATACTGGGGGTTTTTAGTTTCGGAGTATTGGTCAGGAAACCCCTCAGATGTTAAACTTGAATGCTTTTAGGTGAAAACTTTCTACTCAATATGTGGGTTTTTGGAAGTTGAGGAAAATATTGTATGCTTAGAAATACTGAACTTTAATTCTGAGATTTTTCATTTTCAAGGTGTTGAGTTAGGAACCCTGCGGGTGCGGGGCAATTTTAATAGGGGCTTTCCAGAGATCAGGTAAGGGAAATGTATATGATTATATATATATGTCTTATATTTGCAAAATACTGTGAAAATGATCGTATGTTGAATATGTGGAAAATCTATTGTGTGGCATGAGTAAAAATGTTGTGAAATATTGTTTTCTAGGAACGTAGATGAGATGTTTATATATATATGGATGTGATTTGCCGGCGTATGGGCCTTGCTATGTGATTTGCCGGCGTATGGGCCGTGCTATGTGATTACTGTTTGCCAGCGCAAGGGCTGTGCTATGTGTAGCTGGCGTACGGGCCAAGCTATGTTAAAATGTGTAATACCGGCGTACGGGCTGATAATTTTCATGATACACGTATATATGTGAAATGATATGATTGATGTGAAAATAAATGATATGAGATATTTATGTATCACGGTTTCAGTATATGTATATGATATCAGAACTTGGTTGGCTTGGTTTAGGCTAGCACTTACACAGTACCGTTGCTATGTGTCCATGGTCCTCATGATCATGATATCTGTGTTAACGCCACCGTACGGAGTGGTGTGAGATTGGATGGTCGATGGGTTATGTTCGAGGTGTGCTGTTATTGCCCCTGGTGTACAGACCAGTCAGGGTAGACCCATCGGACCTACAGACTAGACTATCGACTTGGCAGTGGTCGGCAAACCATTGTTAGGTCCTGCTTTCGGGCCACACAACCCAGTCATGTGGGAGTAATACATGACAACAGCCAGCTAACCTACCAGGATTGTTTTATGTTATTATTATTATGACATGAGTTAATATATGTTATGAAAATGCAGTATGTTCTGCCATGTTGATATATATATATATATATATATATATATATATATATATATATGTTTTCCCATATTTGATGAAACAGTACTAAATGTGTTATATATGATATATGTTGAACACGAATTACCTATGTTGCCACACACTAGTATTAGTTCATTTCCCTTACTGAGAGGTGTCTCACCCTTAAATCTTATATATTTTTCAGGAGCCCCTGATAAGAGAGCGAGAAAAGCCCTGCTGATCTAGAGCAGTGTTTGCCCTCTTTGGAAGGGTAAGTTTTTGGTAGGGACAGTTAGGATTTTTGTGGGAATTGTCCCTAGATTTATTTTTGGGATGTATATACTGAGAGATAGTGTTTGTAGTACTCTGGTATGTATTCTGCACATTATGATGAGATGTATATGATTTTATACTTTCTGCTGTGTAAGCTTCTGCTGTATGTTTTGTTATATCCCTAGTACCCACGGGTCCAGGTGGATGGTGACCTACTGAGTTGTGATGTTTGATGTTGATATTATTATAAAAAATATATATATGTGAAAAATGAGCGGGTCGTGACATATGTTTTGCCATGATATGAGAATATATGTTTTCCAGATATGATACAGACAGTTATACTAATATGTTTATGTATGATTTTATATAGAACACGAAAATACTCATGTTGCCACACACTAGTATTAGTTTATTTCCCTTACTGAGATGTGTCTCACCCCTAATCATATGATCATTTCAGGAGCCCCTGATAGAAGAGCGGATAAAGCTCCCCTGAGATAGATACAACAATCGATTTGCCTTTTCCAAAGGGTAAGTGTTTTGGTTGGGTCAGATGGATTTTGTGGAAGGTGGCCCTAGGTCTCTTTTGGATTATGAATTATGTATACATAAATATAGTGGTTGTAGTAATTCTGGTATTGTGATGAGTGATGTAGGGTTTAAGATATTATATGATTTTATGTTTCCTACTACTTAAGCTTTTGTTTGTGTTTCTGTTATATCCCTGGTACCCACGGGTTCAGGTTGATTATGATCTACTAGATTTATTATACAGATTTTGTATTATTTTTAAGGAAAAGGAAAAAAATGTGGAAATTAAGTAGGTCGTTACACTTATTGAGCTTACAATATATCCTATATGCATGACATGCAAGTAATTATTATAGACCTTATATCCTACTTACTATTACAGACCCATATTACATAAAATGAATTTACAACATGAAACTAATCTTTAGGATCTTCATGCTTTCATGTGTCATTACTTGATCTACTAAAATGAACTTGCACATATACTTGAAAGCCATCAAATACCTGAGTATTTGTCATTATCAAAACTGGGTGTGACCTATAAGGTCAACACATGAGTTGAAGAGAAGACTAGTGATACTCAACAACAGGCGAAGGTTGAGACAAATTTGGGAAACCCAGTGAGAAATGAGACTACACAAGGTAACTCTTCAGTTATGATAAGGAATAATGTGCAATAAGAGGAGATTTCAATTCGAGAATCTTCGCAACAACAAGAATCAATTATTTCTCAGAGGCCAAGATGAGAAATTTGAAAACCTGCTCGATATAAGTTGTGGATGATAATGTTCCTTACACTTTCAAAGAAGTAATGAGGAACTTTGAATCAGACAAGTGGAAAAAAGCGATGGATGAAGAAATGTTGTCTCTTTATCATAATCAAACATGGGAGCTAGTCCAGTTGCCCAAGGATAAAAAAGCAATTGGTTGCAAATGTGTTTATGTAAAGAAAGAAAGATTTCCAAATGCAAATAATGTTTGCTTCAAAGCTAAATTGGTAGTTAAGGGCTACGCACAGAAGGAAGACATTGATTATGATGAGGTATTTTCTCTAGTTGTTAAACATTCTTCCATTCGAATTTTGTTGGCTTTGGTGGCACAATTTGATCTTGAACTAATTCAGCTCGATGTAAAAAACTACATTTTTACATGGTGATTTGGAAGAGAAAATCTATATGACTCAGTCAGATGGATTTCAAGTTGCTAGAAAAGAAAATTGGGTATGTAAACTAGGTAAATCATTGTATGATTTAAAATAGTCTCCAGGACAATGGTACAAACGATTTCATTAGTTTATGATGGGTCACAAGTACATCAGGGAAAAAACATGATCGTTGTGTTTATTTTCGCAGACTATAAAATGAATTTTTTTTTTATATATTTACTCTTGTATATTAATGATATGTTGATAGCTTTAGAGAACAGGGAAGAAATCAACAAGTTGAAAAGTCAATTAAATAAGATTTTTGAAATGAAAATCTTGGTGAAGCAAATAAGATACTTGGCATGGAAATTCGCAGAGATAGAATGAGAGGAAGAGTTAGTTTGTCTCAGAAACAGTATTTGAAGAAGGTAGTATAGAGTTTTGGCATGTCTAAGCAGTCAAAACCAGTAAACACTCCTTTTGCTCCTCATTTCAAACTTAGTGCAGCTTTATCTTTTAAATCAGACGAGGAACGTAAGTATATGTCACATGTTCCTTATGCAAGTGATGTTGGTAGTCTGATGTATGCAATGGTTTGTACTAGGCCTTATATTTCACAAGATGTTAGTATGGTGAACAGGTATATGCATGGTCCGAGTAAAGGGCATTGGCTAGTTGTGAAATAGATTTTGAGATATATTATGAATACGATTGATGTTGGTATAGTATTTGAGAAAAACAATACTATTATCAACGTGTTGTTGGATATGTGAATTTTGATTTTGCAGGTGATCTGGATAAAAGTCAATCAACTACTGCATATTTTTTATTTTTATTTTCTAATGGTCCAATGAGTTGGAGGTCTACCTTACAGTCTACCATTGCCTTGTCAACAACAGAAGCAGAGTATATGGTAGTTTCAGAGGCTGTTAAGGAAGCTATTTGGTTGCAGGGTTTACTTGAAAATTTGGGAGTTGTTTAGAAGCATATTTTTGTGTTTTGTGATAGCCAGAGTACTATTCATTTGGCAAAGTACCAAGTCTACCATGCACGAACGAAACACATCGACGTTTGGTTTCATTTTATGCAGGATATTATTGATGGAGGCAAGATACTTCTTCAGAAGATTGCTACAACTGAAAATACCGCAGATATGTTGACCAGGATTGTGACAACAATCAAGTTCAAATATTGCTTGGACTTAATCAATATCCAACAAGTTTGAATATTCTTGGAAGGCGTCGATGATGTGGAACTCCAGAGAATGTTGGTGTGGGAGTGTGTGGCCAAGGCTAAGAAGGAACATCTAAGCTACCAAGATGGATCCAAATTGGGTCA
Source organism: Malania oleifera (assembly GCF_029873635.1). Classification (NCBI taxonomy): domain Eukaryota; kingdom Viridiplantae; phylum Streptophyta; class Magnoliopsida; order Santalales; family Ximeniaceae; genus Malania; species Malania oleifera. The sequence goes on along the minus strand of NC_080427.1, from coordinate 18,859,054 downwards.
AGACATGGGTGGTAGGATTTGTTTGGAGGCGCCATTTGGAATACAATCCAAGACACGTAAGACAACCCACTTGAGCAAACTGTTGAAGAATTTTTGCCGCAAGGGAGAAGATGACTTTTGTTCAAGGGGGAGCAATTGGAACTCGCATGTTGTAACGCCCCAAAAAATAATATGCATGGAAATAATAATAATAATAGTAATTAAGTAATTATTTAATTATATGTTTATAAATTGAATTAATTAAATGAACAATATGATATATATATATATATATATTTATATACCAAAGCACTAGGGATGCTTCCTTAGGAAGCATCCAAATTGAATTGGAATTGGATCTAATTTGCAGAACCCCCCAAATTTTCTCAACTCTCTTTCTCTCTAGTTTCTCTCTCCTCAACCACGCTCACTCTCTCAATTTCTTCCCCGATTCATTCTCGGCCGATTGAAAAACGGAGGATGTCACTGGATTCCATTCTCCGCCACCGACATTTCTACTGGAGTGGATTTGTCATATGAGTAACCTAGGTACCACTCCTCGGATAAGGTAAAGTCTTTCTCTCTCTCTCTCTCTCTCTCTCTCTCTCTCTCTCCTCAATTTATCCTTAAATCTGTAGCCAAACTGACAATCAAAAACCACCACAATGTTCTAGGATCGTTTCTTTACAAGTCTAGTGGAGTAAATTTTTTGAACTAGGCTTTTCATACACCACTTCAAGGTTAGGGTAAGATTTAGGAAATATTCTCTCCCTTAACGGAATATTCCTAGCACTGTTAACGGTCACTGACGTTGTATGTTGATGTGGCCCGGGGCCCACATGCTGACGTGGCACTAGGGCCCATCATGGGTCCCAGCTGTTGATGTGGCACTCTGGCTGCTAATGCAGTGTGGGGTCCCTTGCTGATTATGCAGCCGACTCAGCACTGACATGGCGCTACATGGCCATGGACCCGCTGACGTGTTTGCTGACTCAGCACTGACGTGGCATCGATGTCAGCATCTTCAACCTCTAAACACTCGTCGTACATGCGCCGGCACGTGGGAGCGCGTAAATCCACCTTCTGTTCCATTGATGGCGTGTGAGAGCACGTGAGTGCACCTACCAATCACCAACCAACACGTGGTGGGGCGTGTGGATGCGTGGCGACACAGTCTTTCCATCGGGGGTGCGTGTGGCATTCTCCGAACTCCGGTTACCACTGTTGGCTTCGTCTCGATGAGAGGAACAGTTTGGCTGCCTCAAAATTGAGTTTTTCGCTACTTGGAAGAGGCTCCAATCTGGGAATTTTGCTCTAATCTAGCGATTTTTCTCCAACCTCGCTCTGAAACCATTTGTTGGGAAGTGGTCTATGAGCAATAATCGCACAATAAAAATATGCTAACAATAATGCAAGACCAGATTTACGTGGTTCAGTCCACTGTGACCTACATCCACGGGAGCACACGCAATCCACTATAACCTAGAGAATTACAAGGAGTAGGAGGAGGCTACTGCCCTCAACTCCACACACACACACACACACACACACACACTCTCTCTCTCTCTCTCTCTCTCTCTCTCTCTCTCTCTCTCTCTCTCTCTCTCTCTCTCTCCAAAGATTAACTTTGCCTCACACAGCACACCACACCTCTTACAACGCACATAGCTCTCAACCCACACACTTGCCACTCACATACATCACATATATACACATATGGGAGGAGGGAAAGTCATACAAGGTGGCTGCAAATTCAACATAGTAGGCAACTATTTGGTGGTTGTTAATTTCCAGCGTCAACGATTGCGGCTTGGTGGTGTGATTGCCGACTCCAATACGAGCCACACCCTAACATTTATATGCCCCTTCAAAGGAATCATTCTCACACAGTGCAAATTTTTTATGACTTTGTGGAGGAGAATGGACTGACAGGGGAGAGTTAAACTCCCCTAACTAGTTATTGATGAGTTTTGTTATAAGAAGTTTACATGGTTCTAAAATAATTCATATTGAGATAATCTCCTTCTTCCTTTGCCTGACATGCTAGTTAATGGCTATCAAAATTTATTGAACCAAGCATCAAATCATCTCTCTCTCTCTCTCTCTCTCTCTCACACACACACACACACACATATATGTATATATATATATATATATATGGAAGCCGACAATAATAATGGAACAAGAACTTATTCGGATCAAACTTTATTAATGTCCTTCCTGAACTGAAAATTATCAAAATATTTGATGCGAGAATTACACCGGCTCATTGCTTTCCTTAATATCAGAAGGGTTACGCATGCTATCTTTATTTATGAGATAACCCAAGAATTTCTCCATCAAATTGCCAATGCCCCTTGTGAATTGAGATCACCTTTTGCCCCCATCAAGTGTGCTGGCGGCCAGCAGCATGGACTGAATCAATTCATTATCAATATTGAGCCAATTCTCATTATCTTGATGCATCTATGGGCATGGCGGAGGAAAGCGTTGGGAAACTTCGCCCAAGTAAGGACCATCAGTGCCAAATCAGAATGGTGACAATGCATGTACTGTTTCATTCTTGGCGGAGGAATTCCAAGGGAGCATGCAGCAGACATGGAATTTGACTCTGTAAATTAATTTGCTTCAGAAAGTACAAAGGTGTCGCATCCGACATGCATGCATGCATGCATTTCCGGAATCAGCGCCAAGACTAAAGTATGATTTGAACGAGAGCTTAATTGCGATTAATTACGTGCAGCGTGTCTTGCTATTTCACCAGTTATGACGAGACGTATATGGCGGAGCCAGTCTTTTGCCCACCTGGTGGCCTGCCTTTGTGCCGGGACAGCCACAATTATTGATTAGGGTTTGGGGGTAGTTAATCATTTGAAACTGAAAATGCCTCATAGAGAATCCGAGGTGAATTAAATCAATATTTAACTGGTTGAGATTCCGACTTGTGTTGGGAAAAGTGCAGGATGCATATACTTTCATTTCTAGAAATTATTTGTGTTTTTTTTTTCTTATAATAATATGGGGCTCCAACCAACTTAGCATCACTTTGAACACTATAGTGTGGTACTAAATCCGAAGAATGAAAATCATTCGTCCATTGACGCATTTTTAGTAATTAATCAAAATAAATTTTCAAGAGGAAATTGAACCATTAATCTTTAGATCATTAAACTTACAAGTTAAGGTCACAAGTCGCTTTAACCATTTAAACCAACCCAGGGGTAGGAGTGATTTATGTTTTATGTTTGTATTTTCATAATAATATTTAATCTTCATAAAAATTCAAAACAATTGAATTATTTAATTAATTTAGGATGTGTCTAACCTCCCTTTTACCTTATTTCAACCTCTCTTTTTTAAAAGTAAAATTTATTATAATACTTTTGATAAATGATATTTTTAAATTCTAAACATTAAAGTTTTTTTTTCTTTAATTAGGAATTTTTAAAAAAGTAATAAATTAAATAATTTTAAAATATAAGGTTAATATTTCCCTATAGATTATTCAATTACATTATTATTTTTAATTTTTTTAAATATTATAAAAAAATATCTAGGCATTAATTAGAATTATCAAAATTACAAACCCAATAAACTTTTTATCAAATACCGTAAATATTTTTCCTCTTTAAACAGCATTTCTTTTATAGAAGAGCAAAAATATTTATAATAATATTTAAACACTCCTTTTATCGATTCCATTTCAAAAGGGGTAAATAAGGGGGCCGAACTAAGCCTTAATATCGTAAGATTGAATTAAAATTTATATAGATTTAGAAAAAAAAAATTGAGTATCAAAATATCTTTAGTTCAAATGTAAAGCATTCTATCTTTATATACAAACCCAATTTTATATATATATATGAGCAAAACTTAATTTAATTTAAAATTTGTTTATGTATGATTTTTTTAAAAAAAAAAAATTGAAACACGCGCACGAGGGTAATCTTGTCAATATAACCCCCACCCAGGCGCCACCGACAGTACTCCTTAAGGTCCAGCCCGAAAAGAAGACAGAAGGAAAAGATCTGAAGTAAAATAAACAAGAAGAAGAGGTAGTGGAGGAGTTTTTGGTAAATTCCAGGGGGGTGGGGAGAGAACAGGGAGGAGACGTAATTGACGAAGTGGGGCGCCCGTGGCGTGCAAATTCAAACGCGAACACGACGCCACGTGTGAATGACGAGGAGCGGGACCCAGCACGTTCCCATCGTGTATGGTGGCTAACCGCAGGCCGCTTCCCAACTCCTGGAGTCAATTTTAAAATTCATTCTCCTTCAATTCAACCGGAAGACGAACCCATTTCAGACCCGCACGACCTCCTCACCAGCTGGAAGACGCATGGGCATGGATGCACATGCATCATGCTTCCTCATACATCCCATCCCATCCCATCCTTGCGCGTAACATTATATATATATATATATATATATATATATATATATATATATATATTAAATTTTAAGGACAAAATACGGCCCCGTTTTGGAACATTCCATCATATTACACGTAGTCATCAAATTTTTATCTCCTCGCTTAGGCATCATAGGAATTCTTTAGAAGATATTAACTGTCCTTCTAAATATATATATTTTTTCTTTTAAATCTACAAGAAAATGCACGTCTTACATAGATAATTTTTCCTATGAATAATTAAAATTTCACTACTAAATGTGTTGTTGTGAATTTCGATCAATTCAATAATATTAATGTTCATACAGTTTCATATCGTTTCTGTAAGTAGTTTCAAACTCAGTATAAGATATTCTTACCTCTCTCTCCTTAATACGCAGATTTTATAAATGTTTCTTTTTTTCTTTTTTATAACTAGGAACTCTCGTCAACATTGTGTCACCTTGGACACTATAGTGCGACACTAAACCTAAAAGATGAAAGCCACCTGCCCGTTGACACATTTCCACTCTTAAGGAGGAATCAAACCCGTGATCTTGAGGTCAATAAAGTCACTAGTCGTCCTTACCACTTGAACCAATCCAACTAGACTTTTCAGAAATGTTACACCTGCCTTTTAGATATCACTCTTTTATTTACCCATTGCATTGCGGGTGTTGCATTATATATGTATATATAGATATGGATAAGAAAGAGAGTAATGCTTGTTAGCTAAGTATAGTACAACATTTTTTTTAATAACAAAAAGGTTCAAGTACAACAAAAACTATTAAAATTTGTGAGGGATTTTTTTTTTTTTTTGCTAAAAAGGAAATAAAACATGACAAGTATTTAACTTTGTTGCTAACACAATTAACTTTTGCAAGAAAATTGTAAGTCACTATGAAGAAATGAAGATTTTACAAGGGAACAGTTCAACTTTGGAGGCAAAAAAGGAATTTTATCACACAAATTAATTTTACTATTTTGGAAAGAAATCATTAATCAATTGTAACTTTTTGCAAAGAAATAAAATTACTAGGGTGAGTTTCGTCTTCTTTTTGCCTCAACTATTCTTTTCTAAAAATAAAAGTTAGGTCAAATGTGTTTGGTAAATAACTTTTCTACCTTTTAAAAGTTAGTTTTTAACCTTTTTTGGTAAGCTGTTAAAATTATATATGTCATTTAAAGTGAATTTGACCCCCTTTTTGCCTCAACTTTTCCTTTTTAAAAGTAAAGTTGGGTTAAACGTGTTTGGTAAATAACTTTTTCAACTTTTAAAAGTTGGATTTTAACTTTTTTGGTGAGCTTTTGAAACGCATGGATTTGAAATTTTTAGAAATAACAATTAATTTTTTCTCTAACAAATTATTTAATTACATTTTTTTCCTTAATTTCTTCAAATATTACAAAACTATCAATGCATTAATTATATTTCCTAAAAATATATATCTATTTTAGTTATTTTAAATACTTTTAGACACCTTACAATTTTTTTTTCCAAATACTCAAAGTCAATTTTTTCTTTCTAAATAGCTCATTTCTCACAACCGGGTTCAAATATTTTTATAATAATATAAAAAACTCCTTTTCATAACCTTCTTTTTAAAACTGCTTTTAAAAAGTTACAGGCAAACCAAAGTAAGCTTTAATCTAATGCTAAAAAGATTTTACATGACTTATAGTTAATCCATATATTGTTATGAAAAATAGGATTATGAGAAAAATGGATATAACGATCCCAAAAATAATATACATGTAAGTGTAAAATAAATAAATAAATTAATAAAGATATAATATTTAATCTTATAATATATATATATATATATATATATATATACACGTATGTATGTATATATAAATTTTTGAAGTAGATATTTTGGAGGAGATATTTTGAAACTTAATATAGATATTTATATATTACGTTTCTTAATCCTTAAGAAACCCTAGATATTACCAAAATACATTTCTTCAAATTTTCTATAAATAGGACCAGTTTGTAAATTTATTTTCATAAGGAATTTCAAAGAAGTGTTGATTGAAGGGTAAGTGGACTTGATTATTTTTAGCTTTTAATTAAAATGTTTCCAAGTTTATTTATCTTGGGATAATTTAGAGCATTATTATATTTTGTTAAAAATATATATTTTTAGCATGAAAAATTGTGTGTGTGAGTTTATTTGTATGTAGTTACAATGCATGTTAGATATAATAAAATTATACGATGTTGTGTTAATTGCATAACTATGGGATACGTTTGGTGATATTAAGGCAAAGGGAGACGACGATACGTAACGTCTCAATTCTCGGAACTTTAGTTCAAGGGCTTACTGAATTGGGGAGACTTGCAGAATAAGCCTATTGGAAGGGGTAGGGTGCTAGATAAGTACTCAATCTCAATGAGTGTTGGAATATGTGCTAGATTTGGCCACCGGATAATAGATTGTTATATATGTAAACATGACCTACAATATTAAATGTTATTTACCGTAAAACTCATTTTTGCCACACACTGATAATAATCTAGTCTATACTTACTGAACGTTATCTTACACCAATGATTATTTCATATTACAGATTGGATTGAAGAGTGCGTCGGAAATCAGAGTGGCGTAGCAAAAGGGTGGATGAGATTAGAAAGAATTATTTAGGATAAATATATAATTAGTTATATTTTTAATATTTTTCTCAATTTTTGAGGATGTTTTAATATTGGAAATATTGATGTAATAAAAGTTATTTAACACTTTGGTATAATGTTCGAGGATTTTCTTTACTTCCGCTATAGAATTATTTATAGGTTCAGGTTACTACAGTTGGTATCAAAGAACTAGGAGATAGGTTATGTAAACTTCAAGAATGAATTTTATCAGAGTATAGGCGAATCATGATGAGGGTAAGAATAGGTAGGTTAGGATATTTTTCTAAACCTATTATTTTGTTACGTTTTAAAAAATATTTTTTAATTAGAATTATATTTAGCAAATTTCGATGACGAAATTTTTATAAGGAGTGGAGAATGTAACAACCCCAAAAATAATATACATGTAAGTGTAAAATAAATAAATAAATAAATAAAAATATAATATTTAATCTTATAATATATATATATATATATATATATTTTGAAAGAGATATTTTGGAGGAGATATTTTGAAACTTAATACAAATATTTATATATTACATTTCTCAATCTTTAAGAAACCCTGGAAATTACCAAAATACATTTCCTCAAATTCTCTATAAATAGGACCAATTTCTAAATTTATTTTCATAAGGAATTTCAAAGAAGAGTTGATTGAAGGGTAAGTGGGCTTGATTATATTCAACTTTTAATTAAAATATTTCCAAGTTCATTTATCTTGGGATAATTTAAAGTACTATTATATTATGTTGAAAATAAATATTTTTAGCATGAAAAATCGTGTGACATGAGCTTATTTGTATGTAGTTATAATGCATGTTAGATATGGTAAAATTATACGATGTTGTGTTAATTGCATATTTAAGGGATATGTTTGGTGATATTAAGGCAAAGGGAGACAGTGATACGTAATACCCCAATCCTTGGGACTTTAGTCTGAGGGCTTGCTGAATTAGGAGAACTTACGTAATAAACCTATCAGAAGGGGTAGGGTGCTCAATAAGTGCTCAATCTCAGTGAGTGCTAGAATATGTGCCAAATGTGGTCATCAGAGGATAGATTGTTATATATGTAAACATGACCTACAATATTAAATATTATTTATTGTAAAACTCATTTTCGCCACACACTGATAATAATTTAGTGTATACTTACTGAGTGTTGTTTAACCCCAATAATCATTCCATATTACAGATAGGATTGAAGAGTGCGCCGGAAATCAAAGTGGCGCATCGAAAGCGTGGATGGTATTAGAAAGAGTTATTTAAGATAAATATTAAATTAATTATATTTTTAATATTTTTCCTAATTTTTTAGGATGTTTTAATATTTGAGATATTGATGTAATAAAAGTTATTTAGCACTTTGGTATAATCTTTGAGGATTTTATTTACTTCGGTTGTAAAATTATTTATAGGTTCAGATTACTATAGAGTGTGATACCCCGTGGAAGAAAGACTTAAAACAAAAAAAAAGGATTAGATATTACTACCCATATCAACAAAGTGTACATTTCTTTTTGGAAACCTTCCTATAAGAACTTCACGATTAAGTATGCTTGACTTAAAGTAATCTTGGAATGGGTGACCTTTTGGGAAGTTTTCTAAGGAAGTGTGTGAGTAAAGACAAAACACACTGAAAATAACACGTATTGGTTTGTGGGGTTAATCATTAGTTCAATAAGGCTCACCTCCCTGTTGTTTGGTCCAGGTGGAGGAGGAGAGACGCAATGCTCCCTAACAGACCCAGGTTGGGGCATTTCAAAATGATATTAGAGCTGATTACCCAACCGGAAGTGTGATGAGATTCACATCGCCTGAGTTTGGAAATGTGGGTTCACAACGAGGACATTTTGTTCTGTAAGTGGGGGAGAATGTTGTTGACTTTTGTGTATTCCCAAGAGGAGGGCGGTGAATTGGGTATTTAAAACTTCTTAAGTTGATTTTAGTTCCACAAACAGTATTTCTCAACCTATGGTCTATCTATGCAATTCCAAATGCGCAGATAAATATAAAGAGCAGAAATTAAATCATGCGCAACATTCACATGCTATTGGAAGTAACATACATGTGTAGTAAATAAATTGCAGAAATATAAATTGCACACACGATATGTTATCGGGGTTCGGCCAATACAGCCTACGTCTCCGCCTTAGCTTGCAAGCCAGAGGATTCCACTAATACTCATTTAATGGGTGGAACAACACCGTATACAACCGGGTCAAATTCATAGGGATGACCTCAACCTTTACACACTTTCCTTGCGGGGTGGAGAAGACTCTAACAACTGATCCTTATGGGCTAGATCAAACCCCCTTAGGCCATGCTTGGAATACAACAGATAGTATCAAATTTTTGTGTACAATTCTAATGCTTCTAATACAAGCAGATTTGTACCAATACACACATGTAATAATTAATGCACTTCCAGATGATAGGAAATATAAGCTCAGTGAAGATATGTGAACCTACTCTCAAGATATTGTCAATATGCAATCAAAGTGTGAGAATGTGCTAAACAATGTATATTTATATCGATCACAAATAAAGTTTGAAAGATTTTCAAGAGAAAGATCAAATAACTCAAAATGATTTTCAAAAACTTTAAGCACAAGAGATATTTTATAAACCAAATTTGTCAAAAATATTTGTTTCACAACACAAGACAAGCATAAGAATCTTGTAATCAAAATGCAAAGACTCACAAGCTAACAAGATTTTCCCCATACAATAAATTTATGAACTAAATCTATGAGGAAAAATTTTGGCTTAACTCTCTTTTAAAAAATCAACAATCAAAACAACAAAGAGAGTTTAAGCAGTGTAGGATCTTTCAAGATACTCTTACTCAAAAGGATTTTGCAATAGAATGATTAATGGAAGAGTATTTGGCTTAGCATGGGAAGATAGAGCTCTTAAAATTTCAAAGGAAATTTTAGTTAATCAAATCTCTAATCTCTCATTAATTTTTGCAAATGAACATATATATAACCTCACTCAAAAATATTACCGTTGGGACATAAGGGTAATTCTTAAAATTGTTTTAAACATGTTTAAGTAAAATAACTCTGATTTACCCTTAATTATCCATGGTAAATTTTGGCCAACCCGAGAGTTTCGGTCAACCGAGCCATAGGTTCGGTTGCCCGAATAGACACATAAAGAAAAGTAATTTTTAAAGTTCAGGTGCCTGAAAAATGGTTCGGGTGGCCGAGTCTAAAGTGATTTCCAATTTGTCCGAGACTTAGTACAATACTTCTTTCTAGGTTATAAGAAAGGTGAGTGTAAGCTGGGTGATCCTATGGCCAGCAAAGGGGTGATCGAGGACCTGACTTTTGATACTAAAGTCATAGGGCAGCATACTCAGGTAAAGGAAGAAAAACAAATGCCAGAAAATTGTTGTAGCAACAATCATGTTATTCAGGTGAAGTTAGAGACTCAGGGCAGAAATGTAGGGAGCTCTATCTCGAGTCAAAAGTAACACGGTATAAATGGGCATGAGATGTAGGTAGAACAACAGACTCAGGGCAAAGTTGACATTGGTCATATTGCTTGGAGTTTCAACTTGGGAGACCAGCAAAATCACGGCGGGCCCATGTGCACTATCAGACCACAACTCAGGTGAGTTGGTAAGGCTTCTAGTTTGTAAGAGGGTAATATGATGCTCTGGAGTGATGTATCTGTTGTGTGTGAATAACATGTAATTAGTTAGAAATGCTTTAACTGAGGCTAATCAGTTGGGAACTCTGTTGAAAGTTTTTGACATGTATGCGTTGGGTACGGCCAAGATGGGTCTTGGTTTGCTGATTCACATGGACAGAGTTGCAGGAAGATTGATGTTATCTCGGGGTGACTTTGTGGATGGAACCGTAGGGAGACTTTATTTGCCATCTTAGGGAGGTTCTGTGGAGAATTATTGTGAAATGTCTACCATTCAGTACCCAAGGACGGGCTGTGATGTCCGAGATATGTCAAAGATCCTCCATGATTGTGTAATGGAGTGTTTCAGCAGGCAACAGAGTGGACCATTAGTTGTTAGTTTTGTTGAGGACTATGCAGGTGGCTTTGGTGATATAAGGCTTGCAACAGCTTGTGTGCTTCTTGTTGTGGGAAGGTCTTATTAGAAGCCTAGGGTGAAGTTTTTAGGTATTGCATCTACAACTGTATCGGGGTTGATGGTAGAAGCTGAAGCTACCATCGGCAAGTTCAAGCGGCATTGTTTGGGCTTGGTGCATGTCTCCAAGTGCTAGAAGGGAGACGGTCCCTACCGAGCGTTTCAAGTTCAAAGTGGAGAAATTAGTCATATTTTCGGGTTTTCCTAAGGGGCGTATAATCGCCAAGGTAAAAATTGTTATATTTGTGTGTGGCTCTTATACTTAGTGAGATCACAAACAAAGGAAGGAAAACATGTAAGAGAAGTCATCTTATGCTGGCAGCAGAAGACTCGTCGACGAGTGTCTTGTGCTCGTCGACGAATAGATACCAAGAGTTAGAAAATCTCAGTTAAAGACTCGTCGATGAGAGGATAGATTCATCGACAAATAAGCTTCTTTGTTTTGTCGACAAATCCCTTGTACTCATCAATGAGTGCACCTAGGCTACAAGAAATTTTTTGAATTTTGAATTTGAACGGTGTGACAGTTGGGAATTCGGAGGGAAACCTCCAAGGGCTTGTTATATATGTTCTTCTGAGCATATTTTAACATGTAAGAGAGTAAGAGAGGGGTGAGAGAAGGAGAGAAGATCATTGATTGTATATTTTTTTATTTTCATAGTGAAATCTCTTACCAATTGCTTCCGTGGATGTAGGTTTTACCGAACCATATAAGTCCTGGTGTCATTGTTCTTATCTTTACTCTCTTTACATTGCTATGGTTGTGGAATAATTCTGTATTCACCATTTCTTTGTTACAAGTATATATATGTGATTCTTTATATAATATTTATTTCGGTGCATATTTTTGGAAGAGACCCCTATTTTGACAAGAAGGTACAAGGCCTATTCCTACACCTAATAATTTCTTACTTATCCAGAATACTAAACTATTCAAAGCCCAACACCATGTCTTTCTTACAAACCTAATGAACATTTGTTTTAAAAAATTGTTAAAAAGTTACGTGTTCATAATATATATATATAGTTAAATACATACAAACAAATATATGACAACAGGGAACATGTAATGAGTCGTGACTCAGCCCCCTCTTTCATTTCCATCTCATGCCGAAGGCTAAAGCTGACAAATCCCATTCTGAATTAATTTCATTATCTTTTTCAACTCTCAAATTAGGTTTTCTTTTTAATACACTATATTTAGAAAGGGCGAACTCCATTGAGTCACCTTCAAGCCAACTAGTTGTGTCACCTCATCAACTCCCATTGGACCAAGCTTGGACAACCCATGTGACCTCACTCCCTCCCTCTCTCTCTCTCTCTCTCTCTCTCTCTCTCTCTCTCTCTCTCTCTCTCTGTATTTTTCAATGGTCCATGGTAAAATGTAAAACGATGGGCGTTGATGGATCCATATCAATCCACCTCTGTCACTGTCCGAATAAAAAAAAAAACCTGTCACTGTTAATGAGATATCAGTCAATAATTAAATTGCAATTTACATCATGATTAGGAGGAATATTCCGGTTAACGTTGGTAATTAAGGAGGAAAATAATAAATTGCATGTGTCGGTGAAGACAATAGAGTGTTCTTTACTCGTGGGATACTACTGGTATTAATATTGTAAACCCAGTCAGTACCGGATGATCGTGTACTGGATAGCTGCATTTTTAATTTTTAAGTACAATAATATAATATTATTTTTTAAAAAAATACTATACCTAATATATCATTTTTAAATAATATATATATTTCACATATATATAATCACTTTTAGCATATAGTGCAACATTAGTGTCAAATTGGACTGTCAAGGACCTAACCCACTTACAAAGAGTCCTCTCCCCTCAGCCCAATACAAATGCAAAAAAGAATAATTATCACAAGGGCTGATTGATATATATATATTTATCTGGTTTCTATTTTTTTTTTTTGTTGTTGTATAGTAAAAAATAAGCCATGAAAAGTACGTTCATTTACGTGATTAATTTTTTCTTCCTATTGTAGAGTTTAAGCAATTGTAGTTATTAAAAATCGTATTTTATGGTCTACTCATTATTACGGCAGCACGTTACTTATACTTTAGGACATATTTAGTTCGCATAATAAGTAGAATAAGAGGTATTACAATGAAAATAGTAAAATTCATGTAAAAATAATTTTTAACTATTTTAATTATTATGTACAATAAGATTACTGTTAGGGCAACAAAAAGTGAGTTTAAAATAAAATAATTTTAATTAATTTTAATAATTTTATTTTAGTATTTATATTTTTTTTCTCCAATTTTATTATTTTAGTTATATTGTAAATTTTTATTTGATTCAAAGATTAATATAAAAATGAGTTTAAATAATTTTTATATTTGCTTTATGTTTGAAAATATTAATTGAAAAGGATTTTTTTAGACTTTTTTTATTTTTTTTTATTTTTTTTATTACTTGAGGATTTCGGCCACCATCCCATCACATTGGATACTATGACACAATATCAAACCTAGGTGGTCAATGCCGCCCGTCCGCACAAATTATAGATATATTTTAATATATACATTTTAAAATAGCTAAGAGATAAATGTGGCGAAGAGTGGTGGGTGTGTATTTGAAGTTGGGAAGACAAAAAAAAGGATCCACAATGCCCACCAAACAAGTTCTTTTCATAGGATATGATATTTTAGGTGCATTTTAGTATCAAAACATATATTCTTTAGTGATCATATATTTTTTTGAAAAAAATGTATCTTTAATTTTATTCTTTCAAAAATGAATTTTGTTATATATATATATGACACAGGCAACTGTGAACACATGCATATAGTGTTACTAGTAAAAAGAAAGCTAAAATATATAGTTTCTGATCTGTATGGTTTTTTAGTTTTTAGTAAAGCATATCTGCCAAGGAGCGAGTTAATTATTATTTTTTATATGAAAAATGGTAGAGATAGGCCTAAAATAACTTGAAATGAGGTGGTGAGGATGGATTTAATAACCCTTAATTTAATAGAGGGAAAATGCTTTTGATCAAGTGAATTAGGGGAAAAGGATACATGTAGCTGACCCTGCCTAGTAGAACTTAAGACTTATTGTTATTGTTGCTACTTAAAATTTAAAAAAAAAAAATTGAAATTAAGGATATATCAATAAATTAACAAAATTATAGATAATTTATAAAATTTTTAATTTATATTTTGCTCACAATTATCCTTAAATACTTGGGGCAAAAGACACTAATCTCCCCCGAGATTTGACAAGAAGATAGGAACCTTCCTAAGGTTTCATAAATCCTAATAACCTATTCTAAGGTTTCAAAAAATATCACAAACTTTTATTGAGATTTGTCATAAAGACACAAATATCTCTTCAAAAGACTTGTCTTTTTACAAAATAGAAGGGAGATTTGTGTCTTTTTAAAAAATCCTCCCTGAAATATTTGAAACCTCACGAGAGGTTCCTCTCTTTTTGTCAAACCTCAAAGGAGGTAGGAAAAAGACACTGATCTCCTGAGGTTTAACAAAAGGACAATGACCTCTCCTAAGATTTGAAAAATTGTAGTAACCTCTCTTAAGGTTTCAAGAATTTTAAGGACTTCTCATGAGGTTTGTCGAAAAGACAGAAGCCACCCCTTTATATTTTGTAAAGAGACAAGTTTTTTGAATAAATGTTTGTATCTTTTTGGCAAACCTCATGGGAGGTATGTGATATTTTTAAAATCTCAAGAAAGGTTTTTGATATTTTTAAAATCTTAGTAGAGGTCTTTGTCTTTTTGTCAAATATGAGGAAAGGTAAATATCTTTTGTTCTACGTATAACTATATCAAAATGTTGCTCACTAGCTAGCATAGGCATCATCTGTGCTCAATGCCATTGCACGTGTCACGAAACTTAACTATGGGGTTAAAAATAAGTGGAACTTGGTAGAAGTACAAGATCAGATATAGGTTAGATTAGAATGACTTAATGTATTGCTGCGCACATACACAGAGATACACACACCTATAGTTCTACACATACATTTGATGTTTAATAATTTTAAAATAAATTTAGATGTTTTTGAACATTTTTCAAATACGTACATATAAATGGGTCAACTTGAATAGAGCATACATCAACAAAAACCAAGTGTTGCTTGACCAAAACCGGACTTCACAAGTCTAATACTAAGCATATATAACATAGAGACGTGCAAGTCCTTGTGTTTAGGTATGTAGGTGCACATAATCGTTTAATCTTGCGCATACACAATTCTACACAAGCACGCATGCATGCATTTTTTCTTGCACACAATTTAAGTGTCCACACACAAAACAACATAAATTATAAAGTAATATTCAAAGTAAAAAGTTATAAATTAGTCATTAAATGTGAGAAAAAGAATAAAATGGATGTTTTAATGAGAATGAGTTCATCAAATTTATAGCCAACAATAAGGAAGATTTTGCCATTAACTAAGGAAAAATTTTAACATACAAAGAACACAATGTTATTTCATAAACTTCAAAAGATGAACTTCATTTAAAGTTTATTAACGATTGAGGCAAAAATATTGGCATGGGTTGGTATCCAATCCTTGCACCAATGGTTTCTAATATTTGCCCATGGCTGTTGGAACCATGGAATAGAAGAACAATTTAAGGGACTCTTGATGACTATTGAGGGTCTTCTCCAATACTTAAATCAATGCTAAAAATTATGGAAAGGATAAGATTGATATCATTTATTATTTTGGTAGAGATTGCTTGCCTTCCTTCTCCCTTGATCATGACTTTCCATTATGAGGGAGGTTACAACCCCATAATACTTTATGTGGCAAGTCACACCTCCATAATTGGTTGTGAGGAAGTTACGCCTCTATTATGGAATTATATTTGACAATAAGTGTCCTCTCGGATGGCTTTTTTGTTTTTTCTCTCATTCCTAGCTCATGACCATTTGAGCTAATTAAGCATTCCACTAGTAGATTCATACTTCACTCCAGGCCTATATATGCCCTTGCCAAATTCACCATTTTCATACCAAGTTTTTTGCCAATTCTATGTCATCATTTCTTACATTCATAGGTTTCATGCCCAAATATACTTATCAGTTTTCATACCATGTTTCAAGCCTATATAAATCTTATGACCATATTGGGCTTATACGCATGTTAGGATCATATCCATAATGAGCTCATCATTTCCATGCCACAATGCCTAAATTGAGTTTGTGCTCCATACCAGGAT